>NW_017671844.1:0-91455 GCF_001879085.1 Nicotiana attenuata | reverse complement strand
TAGGACAGTCTTATATCAAATGGGAGGTTAGTTCCCATCCGTTCGATTAACCGAAATCAACAGTTCAATGGCTAGGGAAACGGTGTCGTTTGGTGTAGCGTGAGGCTGGATCGGGTTTTTTGATTTGGGCCTGGATCGGAGGAAATTTGGGGCGGGTTTGGGGTAAAAAGTTCGGGCTTCAGCGTTTTGGCCCAATAAAATTAAAACAGCCCCTTTGTTTTCTCAAATTCCTTTTTCCCTCTTTTTATTTATTTATTTAATTAATTAAAAACCTAAGTTAGACTCCTAAATTAATTTAAATTGCAAAATTGAGCCAATTATCTAACTATAATATTTATATAAAAAAAAATTAGTTGATCCTAAATTAAAAGAGAAAAATTAATAATCCAAGAATAAAACTAAGAATGTAAAAATGAGCCATTTTTAATAAAGCAATTAATTAATTAATTAATCCTTAAAATATAAAAACAAAGATCTAAATGCAATGCATGGCATTTTTTTTTGTATTTTTCAGGATTTTAATAAAAGTAAACGCACAAAAAATGCAAAATATTAACACAAATTCCTACAAAAATCCTATAAAATTGCAAATAATTAAGAGAAATTTATTTCTTTAATTTGTAGGAGTATTTCACATAGGGCAAAAATCACGTGCTCACAGCTGCCCCTCTTTGCTCGGAAACAAAGAGTTTTCGGGCAAAGATAAAGTAAGCTGATACGAGCGATTTTTGCCCGTTTGAATACTCCGTGGGAAGCATTTTTTGAAAGATTTGACTGAACCTTGCTTCCGAGGTTGCCTACATATCCTTGGCTATAAAGGAATCAGGTCAGTGTAGTTCGGGAAGTTTCGGTACCTGGGACTACTGGGAAGCTATGATTTCACTGTTGTTGATGCTGCTACTGCTTGCTGAACTCCTCATTACACCGGGACGAAATAAAAAGAAGCTAGGATAAACTATGATCTATGAATTACAAGAATCCTATCTACACATCTTCAAACTTAATCCTGCCGCTTCTGCAGTGTTGCTGTGCATCTTAAACTGTTGACTTGCACTTTCGAGGCGAGTTTCTGTTGTTTCTAACTCGAATTGAATTTTGAAATGAGTTCCCTTATTTTCCAGGTGCCCGCCTAATTGCCAGAACTTGAAATGTATTTCCTTGTTCTCCAGGTGGACGGCTGATGCAAAAAAACTTGAAATGTATTTTGTTGTTTTCCAGGTGGGTGCCTGATTACAAAAACCTTCAACTATATTCCCTTGTTCTCCAGGTGGGCGCCTGATGCAAAATCTTGAAATTTATTCCCTTGTTATCCAGGTGGGCGCCTGATGCAAAAACATGAGATGTATCCCTTTGTTATCCAGGTGGGCGCCTGTACAAAAACTTGAAATGTATTCCCTTGTTATCCGGTGGGCGTCTGATGCAAAAAACTTGAAATGTATTCCCTTGTTATACAGGTGGGCGCCTATGCAAAGACCTGAAATGTATTCCCTTGTTATCCAGGTGGGCGCCTGATACAAAAACTTAAAATGTATTCCCTTGTTATTCAGGTGGGCGCCTGATGCAAAAACTTGAAATGTATTCCCTTGTTATCCAGGTGGGCGCCTGATGCAAAAACATGAAATGAATTCCCTTGTTATCCAGGTGGGAGCCTGATGCAAAACTTGAAATGTATTCCTTTGTTATCCAAGTGGGCGTCTGATGCAAATACTTGAAATGTATTCCCTTGTTATCCAGGTGGGCGCCTGCCATTACAACAAAACAAACAAAAGAGACTTTTTAGCCCCAGTTTGATACTTGGAACATCCGCGTGTGTTAACCGAATCATGTTATCCAAAAGTGCTACAAGAATTTAAAAGTTAAATCCCATTATCCAGGAGGGTCCTCAAAGCCTGAAACTAAATCCTATTATCCATGAGGGTCCTGAAAACTTTAAATTAAATCCCATTATCCAGGAGGGTCCTGAAAATATTAAATTAAATCCCATTATCCAGGCGGGTCCTGAAATCTTTAAATTAAATCCCATTATCCAGGAGGGTCCTGAAAACTTGAAACTAAATCCCATTATCTAGAGAACTTGAAACTAAATCCCATTATCCAGGACGACCCTTTAAATTTTAGACTAAATCCTATTATCCAGGAAGGTCCTAAAAATTTACGGCCGAACCTGTCTTGTACATGCTTCACTCATGGAGGGTTCCTCTGGAACAAACGAAATTTCCTACCCCTGTTTCAATCAAAGAAAATTTTATTAGTTTGAAAATGTGGTAGTTAGTTTGTGGCATTCTTGCTGAAGGTGGCCTTTCAACTACCGTGCTTTATTCTGACTGGCTGCCTTGGACTGGCAAAGAATTGCTTGACTTTCTGACTGAATCTCAACCACAGGACCCTGAATGACCCGAGTGCCCTGCACTCAACCTGCTGTTTTACATTCCTGTCCTTCCAATTTGAACCTCTGTATTTTCCATAAAATTCACAAACCACTCAGACACTTGAACTTTTACTAACACCTTATTTTCCATTTTGCATCATGCTGTTTCTGGTATGTTTTGGCCGCACTTTGCTTTGTGCAATTTGGAAGTTGGTAGTAAGCTTTGAAATCCTTTCTTACTTGATTAAACAAGGCTGACATTGGAAAAGCCTTAGAGAAATAAACCCAAAAGAAATTAAATGCAATGACTTCGAGAATTAAGAACAAAGAAGAAAATTCGAAATAGGATGACTGTTTGAGGGAGAAAAGGAAAAGAGACTTATCTGAGCGAGGCTGCTCGTACCGATGATCATGACATGCATTTCGGATTAATCAGCCTAGACAGTTCAACCAATCACCTTTCAATTTTCATATTTTATGCCCCGGGATTTCCATAATCCAATCTCTTTGCAAAGTCACCGACCTTGTTCGGCTTGCGGCGCCTTGAAGGGTTTTCACCAACAACCCTCTCTCATTTGTTCATCTCTGAACTCACCGTCGCCTTATGGTGCCTGTGAAGGCTTTCACCAATAAGACTCTCTCATTTTAATTTCTCTCATCTTTCCATCGCCCTTCGGTGCTCGTGAGGGTTTTTATCAATAGGACTCTCTCATTTATTCAGTTCTTTGTGCAGAACAGAATGTTGCCCCTGATGCGAATCATAACTCTATCTCGCTTGACTTGGCACTCTCAAAGATTGATCGGAAGGTCTTTCTTCGGACTGTAATGCAGGCTTTTGGATATGGTTAGAAAGAAAGGATATCATAAAGGCTCAAAACAGCTTGATGGGGTTTAACATTACAACTTTTGGAATCAGATCTTCTACAAAACCGCAACTTCTGCCCCAGTTTCTTTGCTTGGGGACTTTTGAAATTTTATTTGATGGGACTGAACCGTGAGGCTGCCTACGTATCCTTAAAAGGAATCAGGTCAAACGTAGTTCATGGCATAGGAATTGCTTTATTTTTTGTTACTTTTTTTTCTTTTCTTTCTCCTCTTTTTTTTCTTTTCTTTTCTTTTCTTTTCCTTTCTTTTCTTTACTCTCTTTTTTCATTCTTCTTTTTCTCTTTTTCTCTTCTCTTTTTCCTCTTTTCTCTTCTTTATTTATTTTCTGTATCTGTGTTTTCTGAACTTTGCTACTGACTCCAAAAGAGGGGTATGAAAGAAAATAAATAAAGCTCAAAGGGGTAACAAAGAATAAAGTGTTTAGATAGTAGAATAAAATCCCTTCGTCATTCCAATCTTCAAAATATGCCAAGTACAAACAAACAATTTCGACAAACCAAAGAAATCATACATAATATCTTTTGACCGCGTCTGAATTGATAGCCATATCTACACATTTGCCTTCTATATCTGTTAAGTACAAAGCACCATTGGACAACACTCTCGTTACAATGAACGACCCTTGCCAATTTGGGGCAAACTTGCCTTTAGCTTCAGCCTGATGGGGAAGGATGCGTTTCAACACTTGCTGACCCACTTCAAATTTTCGAGGACGCACCTTCTTGTTGTATGCTCTTGCCATTCTCTTTTGATACAATTGACCATGACACACTCGTGCCAGCCTTTTCTCGTCAATCAGACTTAATTGCTCCAAACGGGTTTTGACCCACTCATCATCATCAATTTCGGCTTCAGCAACAATCCGAAGAGATAGAATTTCAACTTCTGCGGGTATCACTGCTTCAGTACCATATACCAAAAAATAAGGAGTTGCACCTACTGAAGTGCGAACAGTAGTGCGGTAACCCAGCAACGCAAAAGGCAACTTTTCATGCCATTGCATAGAACCTTGCACCATCTTTCGAAGTATCTTCTTTTTGTTCTTGTTGGCCGCCTCAACAGCTCCATTTTCCTTGGGGCGATACGGAGTGGAATTTCGATGTGTAATCTTAAACTGTTGGCAGACTTCTTTGATCAAATGGCTGTTAAGATTAGCACCATTGTCCGTGATGATTACCTTGGGGATTCCGAACTGACAAATGGTGTTTGAATGAACAAAATCGACCACTGCCTTCTTGGTCACAGATTTGAAAGTCATAGCTTCAACATACTTAGTGAAATAATTGATGGCCACCAGAATGAACCTGTGCCCATTTGTTGTTGCTGGTTCAATTGGTCCAATGACATCCATGCCCCAGGCAACAAAAGGCCACGGTACGGACATTGTATGCAACTCAGACGGTGGAGAATGAATCAAATCACCGTGTACCTGGCATTGACGACACTTGCGCAAAAAACTGATGCAATCTCGTTCCATGGTAAGCCAATAATACCCTGCTCGAATAATTTTCTTTGCAGAACATACCCACTCATATGCGGCCCGCAAACTCCGAAATGTACTTCTGTCATAATAGTCGTGGCTTGTTTAGAATCTATGCACGTCAACAGCCCAAGATCTGGAGTCCTCTTGTACAAGATTCCCCCGCTCAAGAAAAATCCACTAGCCAAATGTCGAAGTAATCTTTTTTGATCACCTATGGCTTGTATCGGATATACCCTCATCCTGATGTATTCCCTGATATCATGGAACCACGGTTCACCATCAAGTTATTCCTCAACCACATTACAATAGACATGCTGATCACGAACATGAATATGCAGAGGGTCAACATAAGCTTTGTCCGGATGGTGCAACATTGACGCCAAGGTAGCCAAAGCATCAGCGACCTCATTATGGATCCTTGGAATATGCCTGAGTTCTATTGATCGAAACCGTTGACAAAGATCATGCAAACATTGCCAATATGGTATGAGCTTTAAATCCCGAGTCTCTCATTCTCCTTGAATCTGGTGCACCAAAAGATCCGAGTCTCCCAAGACTTTCTGGACTCACATATCTACCGCTAACCTTAAACCTAGAATACATGCCTCGTACTCAGCTATGTTGTTAGTACAATAGAAATGAAGCTGGGCAGTAACAGGGTAGTGATGCCCTGTTTCAGAAATGAGCACAGCCCCTATTCCGACACCTTTCATGTTAGCGGCTCCATCAAAGAAAAGTTTCCAACCTGGCTTTTCATCCTGCTCCACCTCGTCAATATGCATCACTTCTTCATTAAGAAAATAAGTTCTCAATGGTTCATACTCTTCATCCACCGGGTTCCCGGCCGAATGATCGGCCAATGCTTGGGCCTTCATCGCGGTTCGAGTCACATAAATGATGTCAAATTCTGTGAGCAAAATCTGCCACTTTGCACGTCTTCCTGTGGGCATAGGCTTCTGAAAAATATACTTTAGAGGATCCAGACGAGAAATGAGGTAAGTCGTGTAGGACGATAGATAATGCTTCAACTTTTGTGCCACCCAAGTCAGGGCACAACATGTCCTCCCAAGGGAAGTATACTTAACCTCATAGGACATGAACTTCTTGGTGAGATAATAGATGGCTTGCTCCTTCCTGCCAGTGATGTCATGTTGACCCAATACACAGCCAAACGAATTGTCCAGGACTGTCAAATAAAGAATTAAAGGCCTCCCGGGTTCCGACGGGACCAACACAAGTGGGTTTGACAAATACCCCTTAATCTTATCAAATGCCTCCTGACACTCATCAGTCCATTTGACCGCAGCATATTTTCTTAGCAACTTGAAGATGCGCTCACAAGTTGTCGTCAATTGAGCAATAAACATGCTGATGTAGTTTAAACGCCCGAGCAAACTGATCACTTCAGTCTTATTCCTCGGAGGTGGAAATTCTTGGATAGCTTTGATCTTTGACGGGTCCAACTCGATGCGTCGACAACTAAATTTGAATCCCGATAGTTTTCTAGATGGAACACCAAATGCACACTTGGCAGGGTTAAGCTTGTGATTGTACATGCGGAGCCTTTGGAAAAACATCCTCAAATCTCGGACATGGTCCGCCTGTTGCTTTGACTTTACAATCACATCATCTACATAAACCTCAATCTCCTTGTGTATCATGTCATGGAACACAGTAGTCATTGCCCTCATGTAAGTTGCCCCAGCGTTTTTCAAACCAAATGGCATTACCCGATAGCAATAAGTTCCCCATGGTGTGATGAACACTGTCTTTTCTGCATCCTCCTCATCCATCAAGATCTGGTGGTACCCTGCATAGCAATCCACAAAAGACCCGATCTCATGCTTGGCATAGTTGTTAATCAGAATGTGGATATTTGGAAATGGAAAATTATCCTTTGGACTTGCTTTGTTGAGATCGCGGTAATCAACGCACACCCTGGTCTTGCCGTCCTTCTTTGGCACTGGCACAACATTAGCTAACCAAGTGAGGTATCGCGTGACTCGAATGACCTTTGCGTCCAACTACTTTGTGATTTCTTCCTTGATCTTCACACTCATGTCAGTTTTGAATTTCCTTAACTTCTGCTTGACGGGAGGGAATGCCGAGTCAGTGGGCAATTTGTGAACTACCAAGTCAGTACTTAGACCCGGCATGTCGTCATATGACCATGCAAAAATGTCTTTATATTCAAATAGTGCTTTGATTATTTCCTCCTTGATTTGTGGTTCCAAGTGTACACTTATCTTGGTTTCCCTGATATTATCTAGATCCCCTAAATTGATTGCTTCATTTTCATTCAAATTAGGCTTGGGTTTCTCTTTAAAGTGACTCAGCTCTTTAATAATTTCCTCAAATGCTTCCTCTTCATCATATTCTATTTCATCATCACACTCTATTTCTTGGATTACCAATTAGGAGTTAGATTGGCTTTTAAGACTTGGCTGAAGATTCCTCATGCATGTCATGTTATTGAAACCAGCATAAAAAGAACTATACAAAGAAAGAAAAGAAAATGGCACTATCAGGAGTAGTGGAAAAGGGAAATTGCATTTCATTGAGAATTAAGGATAGAAGGGTTTGTACATCAAAACAGACAGAAAATATAAATCTGAATTACAACCCTGGAATCAGCCAGATAACTTAAAAGAAAACAAAGCAAACTACCAAACTCCTTTCGGGTAGGGAGAGGAGTGGCATCCCAATTGTTAAGCTTCACTTTTGGTCCAATAAACTGCACATTCGCTTTGCTGAAACCTTCCCCAGTTTCTACCATGTTCACCTCATCAAATAGACTCTGGAACCTTTTAACCAATTCTTCATCAAATCAACCACAGGCTTTGGAACTGTTGCCATTGGACGCTTCACGACCCCTACCTTGATGAAAGACTTGGAGAGACGTGGGACTGGCTTAGGGAGCGACCATGCCTTCTTTTTCAGCTTTCTAGCATTCTTCACATCATCCCCTGTAGGCTTGAACCCCAGACCAAATGTACCCAGATTTTCATGCAAAGACACTGGTTGCACGATACCTTGCAAAGATGCACCCAGACCCTTGCCTGGTACAAAACCATTTTTCAACATTTCAGTTGCTACCATAACGGTTGTATTCCCCTTCCGAAACCTTTTCAACCGATACTGTTTCGGAAACTTGATAGACCCACGCCCCTTATCTTCTTTAGCTTCAATAGACGGGATGGATGTATCATTGAAAGCACATAAGCTCTCGTCACCATGCATGGCGATTTCTTGTCTATCCCACTCGAACTTCTCCATCTGGTGTAAAGAAGACGGAACTGCCTTGGCAACATGTATCCAAGGCCTACCCAACAGCAAATTATAAACGGCCACATCTAGTACCTGGAACTCCATGGTAAATTCAACTGGTCCTATTGTCAACTCGAGCATGATGTCGCCAACAGAGTCTTGTCCCCCCCCCCCTTCAAAACCTCAGACACATATATTGTTCTTGTGAATCCTCTCATCATAAACTTTTAACTTGTTCAGAGTAGAGAGAGGGCAGATGTTTGCACTGGAACCATTGTCAACTAGCACCCTTGTGACCATAGAATCTTCGCATTTCACTGTGAAAAAGGCGATCTTGTGCTATACTCCGGTGATCTCTTTCCTACCGAGACACGCAAACTCCCATCATGTCCCAGATCATATTTCGTCAAAGAAGACCAATAAAATCTCAATTCAGCATAAGCAAGGGATGAGAGAGGCCTTACGAGGGCTCTTTCCCACTTAATAGATTCATTTGAAGAAGGTTCTGTTACCAACATGTTTACTTCCATTGTAGGTAACGTATTTGGGTTCAAAGCCCTGCGCGCTCTACGTCTGGAAGATCTGCGAATCCCTCCTGCTTATGTTAAAACTTTCCAAGGTCCGCCTCATGGGATCCAAGTTGCAAGAGATAAATTGAACAAGTATGGTCGTCCCCTGTTGGGATGTACTATTAAACCTAAATTGGGGTTATCTGCTAAAAACTACGGTAGAGCTGTTTATAAAGAAAAAAGAATTAAAAAAAAGAGATTGCTCTTTGAGATAGAGGGCTTGATTGTGTTCCGTACCCTCCAGAGGTAAATCATCATCCGAGAATGTGATCTTGTTAGACTCAAATATTTTATTGGCAATCTTCTCCAAATGGTTCACTGTGATTTTGTCGGGGACATGAGCTTCGTTCAGAATCTTCATCAGGGCCCGGCAGTGCTCATCTGAATGGATCAACAATGATAGCAGGGAAATCTGAGCAGGAGTCTTTCTCAACTGTTCCACGATGGAGTAATCTTGTACCTTCATTTTTCTCAAAAACTCCTCTACTTCTTCTGTGACCAGTTTCTTCACTAGAACTGGATTGTCTCTGAGTGTTTTAGCTTTTACTAACTCTTCCCGAGCAAAGCATCTCCCCGAACGAGTTAATCCCTGGGCCTCGTTAACTTCCTCTTTCACTTCCTTCCCCTTATAGGTCACTATCACTCGCTCATAGTTCCATGGGACAGTCTTGGTGTTAGCTACCGGCAGTTGGGTCACAGGTTTGATAATAATTGGGTCTTTGCGAGCACCCTCCACAATTATGACCGGCTTACTTGCTACCCCCGGCACGATCACCTTTGGCTTTTGATGCTTTGCTACAACATCACTTGGGGACCTCTTTTCAACTACCACAGCTGGCTTGTTATTTGGCATGCTGAACTTGTCCGCAGATCCTTCAGCTATCGAGGAGGTTGCTTTTGTGACAACCGGGTCCTTGACTAACTTACTTTCACTAGACTGGATCATCATGATAGATTGTGAAGGCTTCTTGGGCTTCCCATCCTTGTGCACTATCTTAATCATGTACGTTTCAGCATGGGCTGGCAATGGGTTCTGATTGATGTTGGGTGCTTCTAGGCTCTGGACCACAATTTGGTTCGTATCAATAAGCTCTTGGATGGCGTTCTTCAAATGCCAACATTTTTTTGTGCCGTGCCCTGGTGCATCAGAGCAATACGCACATTTGAGAGAATAATCCAGGTTCTTTGGAGAGGGGTTTGGCAGTTTCAACTCAATTGGCCTTAGAACATCCAACTGCCTCAACCTTTGAAATAAGCTGGTATAAGATTCCCCAAGCGGGGTGAAAGTTTTCTTCTGCTGCAACCTTTCATTTCTGTATTCTGGCCTGGTTCGAAAGTTTGGACCAGTGGGGTTTCGGTATGTTTGTGGAGGTAGGTAAGGGTTTCATGGAGCTGGGGCACGCCATTGCGGGTGAGAAGGGGGTTGAGCATATGCTTTTGCGCGATGGAAATGGTATTGGGGTGGCCTTACTGAATAGTGGGGCTCTGGTGGTGGGAAGTAGTGTTGGGGTGGATTATATGGAGTTGGGTTATAGGTTTGAGGCTGGGGTCGAGGTTGAGTGTAGTGGTGAAGAGAAACCCGCGGGCCATGCCATGATCCCGAGATGACCATAGCGACGTCCTCTTTCTTCTTTTTCCCTGACACGCCTCCGGTGCCATTCTGGATTGCCTGCGTAGTTGCCTTGATGGCAGAGTAGCTCATGATCTTGCTTTATTTGAGCCCTTCCTCTACCATTCCTCCCTTTTTTACTACTTCATTGAAAGACTTACCTATGGCCGATATCAGATGACCAAAGTAAGTAGGCTCCAAGGCTTGAAAAAAGTATTCCACCATTTCATCCTCCTCCATTGGAGGGTTAACCCACACTGCCTGTTCTCTCCAGCGGAAACCATATTCCCTGAATCTTTCACAAGGCTTCTTTTCTATCTTAGTGAAAGACAAACGATCCGGAACAATTTCTATGTTGTATTGGAAATGTCGAGCGAATGTTTGGGCCAAATCATCCCAGGTATACCATCTGCTATGATCCTGACGAGTTTACCATTCCAATGCCGCGCCACTAAGGCTCTGGCTGAAGTATGCCATTAACAGCTCATCTTTCCTACCAGCTCCTCTCATTTTGCTGCAAAATCCCCTTAAGTGGGCCACGGGATCTCCGTGCCTGTCATACAAGTCAAATTTGGGCATTTTGAACCCAACAGGTAGTTGTACGTCAGGAAACAAACACAGATCTTTGTAAGCTACGCTCACTTGGCCTCCCAGCCCTTGCATGTTTCTGAGCGGCTGTTCCAGGCTTCTCACCTTCCTAAACATCTCCTCCTGTTCCGGGTTTTTAGGTGGTTTCTCAGTCTCAGCAGGAAGGACGAAACGAAGAGTGTAGGAGTAGTGATCTAGGGACTTGAAGGTAGGCTCTGGGGGATAGTACTGATTGTCTTGGGTCTGCAATAACGGCTCACTCGAAGATCGATGGAGTGTAGCTGGTGGAGGTGCTATGAAACAGGGGTAGCTGGTGGAGGGGGGTATGGGGTTATTTTGGCTGGTGGAGCTTGTATGGTTTAGGAAGTGGTGCCATGATAGTGGTGGGGGAAGGGGTGAAGCTTGGTTCGTGTTGTGGGAATGAATCAACCACGGGAGGCTCTTGAGATTGAGCTAGTGGTGGGATGAAAGCAGGGTTGGCGGGGTATGATGGTGGGGGATTCCCTTTCATCCATGCCTGGTATATCTCAGCCATTTGGTGCTTCAACTTATGTAACTCCTCTTTCAGACCAGAATTAGACTCCTCCACCTCTCTCGGTGGATCAATAATACTTGCGTCCAGTTCTTAGCCAGCCATGATCAACTTGTTTTTAGACCTGGTGTTGTACGGGTGGGTTGAGAATGCCAAACAAACTAACCACCTTCATGTTCTCAATGACAACATCAACTTGTTAGTGTTTAAGATTTAACAGATAGGCAACCGCACATTTGGGATGCAATGCACCTGAACAGTTAAAGTTTCTACCATGTATTTGAACGGCTGCATGTTTCATCCCAGCTTTTAACTAATTCTTCTCTTTTTGCGCTTTCTATTCTCTCTTTTTTTTCTTTTCGCTCCAACCCCTCTTTAATCACTATTGGCCTTTCCCACTTGTTTTTGTTGCTTCCCTTTTATTTTGCACTCGTTTTTCTTTCTTGTTTTGCCATTATTTCTTTCCACTCAATTTTTCTTTTTATTTTCTTTTATTTTCTCTCCTTTTTTCATTTCATTTTATGGTTATGATCGAATCCTATGGGGATTGCCTACGTATCACGACACCGCATGAATCAGATCATTACGTAGTTCAGGGGATAAAGGTGTCATAAAAGAAAGAAATACTTTTGGGTTTTCAAATTTTCATAAAATAAAAACACTCTGATATTTCCTGTACTACAATGACTCCGTCTTACAAATTGAAACATAAAAACTAACACACTCCAAAAGAAACTGCAATACCAACTCGAAAGTGGACTAACAAACTCCAAAAGAAACTGCAACTACAGAATCGAAAGTGAACTGACAGACTCCAAAGAAACTGAAAATACAGACTCGAAAAAATAAAATCAAGAGTACATAAGTGCTTCCAAAACTGCTCCAGGGGCCCGCGGGACATCAGTCGGTCTCGCCACGGGCCTATGTGCATGATCTCCTTGGAGGCGATCCAGGTCAGCGATTATCTGGCGAACAAAAGTCATCACTGCGGCGAAAAAAATGGATCTAGTCATATCCTCACACTCATGGCATTTCATGACGATGTGGTCAGCAATTCCCCTAATCCTCTCTCTAATGATGCCTTTCTCTTGGAGCAGGCGCCCAATTTGTTTAGATCTAGCTTCTAAAACTTGGACGTCATTATGGCTTTGCTCCTGCAGGTTTTGCATGTCCTCCTCCATTTGGGCCATTAATGCATAACACTGTTCCCTCTCTGCCTTGAAGTTTTTTGCTTGTTTAGCCATTTCATTCTCAAGGGTATTCATCTTCTTCTTTAGATTTGCAACTTCTCTATCATATTTCTCTTTTAATTCCCGAACGAACTCGGCCCGTCTCTCTGCGTTCTTCCACAACTGTGCTCGAGCTCTTGCCAGACTACTTTCGGATTTTCCAAAATAATTCCAGTACTCACATATTTTCTTCCTAGACCGTTTATGAGTCTTTCATCTGCTCTGCTTCTTACTTGGTTTTCAGCTACTATTTTCATCGTTTGGATTTGGGCTCGGAGAAATTCATTTTCTTGGGCTAATTTTTTCTTTTCCCCCTCATCTGCAGCGGCTTGCACATCACTGTCAAATTTAAGATCTCTGATCTGCCTTTCCAATTTACTTATTGTGGCCCTGTAGCCTTTCTCCTTTGCTAACCAATTCTATTGTTCTTGTGCCCCATCAGTGAATTGTTGCACATGGGGCCTTTTGGCGGGTCGTTCAGGCTCTTGATGGACTTGAACCCTTTTACCATACCAGGCCATATAACTAGGCTCTAACTCACCCATGGATAAATCCCGGACCCGAGTTTGCGGCTCCAAGAACCTACACTGATGCCAAATCTGGCAAACTTTTTCTTCCGGGAATACAGCTTTTGGACCTAGTTCAATGACTTGCCGACTCAGATCTTCATCACGAGGGACAGCTTGGTACCTACCCAGCTGGCGCAAAACCCTATGTGGAGCATACGGCTGAATACTCCGAAGACCCATCAATACAAGAAAGCACACTTCGGCTGACATATAGATGACTTCATTGACCGGGAGCCAACCGAATGTCCACTCAATTTTGCTTGCCGTCAAGGAACACAAATGTGCTAACCATGCCTCCGTACCTTCTAGAAACTCATGACCATCCACCCGGTTTTCATGTTCTTCAATGCAGTTAAGACCGGTCATACCATAGTTCATGTACCCCGAACGATGGCAAAGGTGCTCTACCATCCAAAGTTGTAAAAGCATGTTGCAACCCTCAAAAAAATTTCCCCCTGCTCGACAAACAGTTAGAGCTCGATAAATTTCTGCTAGGATCATCGGTACAATAGTGTCGTTAGCCTTTTTAATCATGAAGTCGGCCATTCCTACGAGCCCTAACTCTATATGTCCATCCTTCCTCGGGCAGATTAAGGTGCCTAAGAATGCCACTATAAAGGCCAGTCCCCGACGTGCTTCCCATTTGCCTTTGTTCCCGGAATGAGTTAGACCAGTATCCGAAGCATCAAAACTGTGGGGTCCCCATAACGACGGTACAAGAAGTAGAATGTGTACAATCCCTCAGCCAAATTTCCAACTTTGACTTCCCGACTGATACTCAAAAGGTCCAGAAACTTGTAAGGAGTCACTGCTCTTGGTGCTACTGGGTAGCGGCTCCTGAGATTCTCGTTAAGGCCAGCATAGCCTGCTATCTCCTCAAGTGTAGGGGTTAACTCGAAATCAGAGAAATAGAAGACATTATGCGCCGGGTCGCAGAAAGGTATCAAAGCTTCAATTATGTCCAACCTCGGTTTAATCTTTAACAAACCAATGAGCCCACCTAAAGCCTTTACCGCAGCACCTCTGCTGACCTCCCCTAGAACATTCCACCACATGTGGAATTCTAACGGGATCTCCTCTATAACTTTGAAAGGCTCATTTTCAATAGTGCTCATCCTGCACATTTATTTAAAGTGATTGGTTAAAACCTATGACTTATTTTGACTCAAAAGAAGATTATCAATTTTCAAAAATTGCAACTCGAAACAAAACACCTTTGCAAATACGGCCCTTCAGCACCTCAGGGAAGAAGATTTTAGGGTTGTTTTTGCCAATTGGCTAAAATTTAAAAAAAAACCATAGGTAGGTATTCTTGCAAAAACAGCCTCCCGGTGCCCTGTTAGGACATTTTGACTATTTAGACAAAAACGGCATCACCTAATTTTATTATGCCAAAAATGATAACATTTAAAAAAAGATTTGGTTACTTTTGCAAAAATGGGGTTGGACCCGATGAGGGTTGCCTCCGTATCCCACATCCAGTGAGAATCAAACCCGCGTAGTTCGGTCAATTATGATGCAACAAGAAAATATGATTTATTTCGAAACGAATTTCCCTTTTTTCCTTCTTTTTTTCAAAATTTCGGCAGAGTTTCAGTATATTTTGGACACCAGATTTTCCAAAGACGGGTAATTATCTCTCTCATACCTCAAATTGATTTTTCCAACTTTTCGCCCTTATTCTAGAAGTCGGTCAACATGCAATCCGAAGCAAATAAATGTACAAGTAGAAACTAGAATGCATCAAGATGGTCTTTTGATTTCGGGTACACCTGTCCTAGACAGACCCAACCCCTGTGTTGAGTCCCCAAAGTCAAATGCACGTGATGCAAACAAGTGTTCCTACTAGGGATCCGGCATGAGGCTATGTTATACTAGGTTTAAAACCTGGGTGTATTGTTCTAGACCTAGCTTACCCGAGCGGATAGCTCGAGCCGAGGGAGGCAGCGTACCGGGAATACAGAAGCTTCACCGGCTTTGCAACTTGTCCGAACCTCGTTCTAAAATTGGAATATGACTCTAACAAAAAAGAAGTCACACAAAGTGTACCCTTCCCAGATGATTTAGAAGACTCAGAGAGAGGAGGGTTTCGTAACAATTTATATACAGTCCAAACAATATCAAAGCGGTAAAAAGCGACATTTAGCACATTAGGCTCAAACACATAAAAATCAGATAATAAATAAAGCCAACTATAACAGACATTCTAAGCTCGAATTCTGAACCCTGAACCAGAGATTCTGGGTTCTTATCCCCAGCAGAGTCGCCAGATCTGTCACATCTTCTTTTTCTACACCTGGAAGGGTATAAGGGAGTTTTTATCAATTTAAGTGACAATCGAAACGAGATTATTTATATTAAAATCAGAGTTGCCACTTGGGATAGTTTATGGTGTCCCAAGTCACCAGTTTAAAATCCCGAATCGAGGATGTTGACTCTTATTTATGATCCGCGAAAAACAAAAATCCGGGTAAGGAATTCTATTAACACGAGAGAAGGTATTAGGCATTCCCGGGTTCCGTAGTTTTAGCACAGTCGCTCAATTGATAATATTGGCCTATTTATTTGATTTTAAAATTTTTTGAAGTCTATGTGCATTTTTAACTTTCTAGCCACTTTTTAATGTTTTTAGAAAAATTCATGATTGCTTTTGAAAACGCATCGTAAACCACGCTACATGAAATGCACCCACGGCTCACGACGCATTTATTTTATTTAACATTATTGGAAATTGAAGTCTCGTCACATGAAATGTACACCCGGAGTTGGAAATTATATATCACAACTACGTCACGGGAACCGTGCCCGTAGCTATGATGATTTATTCCATTAACGCGCCTAAAGCAAACTACGAGAATTCAAGGTATTTTTCTACATTTGTTAAGATATTGATGCGAGGGCCATAAACTATGTGATTCAATTGTATGAATGGCACGCCTCGATTTTATTAAAGGGAAAGTATTCAACTACACGAGCTACGAATATTCCTATTCAACAAACTAATTTTGAGATTAAGTATCATAACCACGCCATGATAACCATACCTGTAGTGTTTTTAATTACGTGCCTAAAGCAAACTACAAGATTCATGCATTTTAACAAAAATAACTCAAATATTAATGACAGGCTGTGGATTACAATAGAAACATTTAACATTGATACATGTTTTTAAGCTTCTGAAATGCTGGGCCCAGATGAGAGGCCTGTCGTGCTATTTAAAAGCACCAGCATTGAAACCGTTGGGCTTGCAGTCAAGCCCGAGAAAAATGAAAGAAACAAAGACTGGGCATTCCCAAGCCTGGCTTGGACCAAGCTACCACACTCAACTTGGATTGGGCCTAAATAGCTTCTTACTGGCCCATAATAGAGGCGACCTTCATTGATCTCCATGGCTGATGTATATGAATCAATTACATGCTCCTTAGGCCCAATGGCAACCAAAAGTCATTTTTAATTAACTGATTAATAAGCAGCCAAATTGCAAAATAACAACCCCAAAAGGTAACGTATCAACAAAGGGGTTTTATTTAGATTGAAGCCTGGCAAAATTAACAAAGGAAACATCTAACTACTTTCATGATATCTACTTTCAGACATCAACATCCATACCTTAATCACATTGCTAGCAAATAAATTTGAATCTATTAACTGTTAGAGTATTAATGATTCATCACTATCATAACTCAATAAGGTAGGCAGATTCTGTTCTTAGGACCAACAGAATATCAAAATAAATAAAAGCTTCAAATCAGATCCTCTAAATGGAACTCAGATACACAAATAACTTCCCAGCACATCATGATACAGTTCATACTTGGAAAGAACCATGCCAACAAGTTATACTTCCAAAGATCTTCACAAAATGAGTTCATACACCAAATGGGGTATCTAGTACAAATATTTTAAGCTAAACTCTAACATGCTGAAAGAAGACATAGAAGAAAAAGAAATAGAACAAAAATAAAATCATAATCTATAGGTCAATCCACATGCTCATGTAGCATTTGGGAATGATAACAGTAAACGATCCAAAGGCTTCATGTATATGACTTAATAGCCAATAAGTTGTTCAGCAATACATACCTGTTACAGCAAAATTGATCAAAATAGATTTGAAAATCAGTTTAGAACAGCAAGGAAACGATAGGTTCAGCAGCAAGGAAGAACAATGAAAATCAACTTAAACATTCTCAAAAACCAGCCTCATTTCAGCTTAGAAGTTTATAAAAATGCCCAGAAAATACCACTTCCAAACGTTTTTCAAAGAAAGAAATCCAACTCAAAACTATAGTAGAAAGAAGATTTTCTGCCGTTCTTCTATTTTTTGGTGTTGTGATCTCTGCCCTAGAATTCAGGGAAATGAGCCTCTTATAGGAGGGCTTTTAGGGAAGCAGTGCTTGATTTTTTCTTTTACTGTTACCCTTCCCTCCTTTTCTTTTTGTTCACTTTAGACCCTAATATTTAAGCCTGTTTTTTCTAAAGACCCCCATCTTTCAGGAAAGGAATCTTTCTATAACTGAAACTGGGCAGCTTGGGGACAGCTGTCCATATTCAGATATTTCCACATGCTCCTTTCACCAAGTCTAGGCAAGCTGTATGCTTACTAGAACCTTCCCCTTCAGATTTTGGGCCAATTGCCATGGCCAACAGGCCCAAGTCATGGCCAAATGGCTTCAAACAGGCCCAAGTGTAACACTTAACTCAGGCCTAGGCTGAATACCATTTTTATCCAGCCATCATCAGAATCCAAACATTCAAGTAAAAGGGAAAAAGAAAATGGTGCAAATCAGAATCAAACTTTCAATTAACTAATTAGCTTATTTGAATTATCCTAAAACAACTAATCGAGCTCGTTCTAATTTACGCTAAAGCAAATTATAATTAACCAAGAACTTAAAACATGCTAACAATGATTTAACACAACTACCCTCCCCAAACCCCACTTGTGGGATTTTACTGGGTTGTTGTTGTTGTTGTTGTTGCCTAATTAAAAATGAATGAAACCTGCTTGATAAGCGTTCTAAACTACCATGCAAACAAAACCAATGGAGAAGAAGAGAAAGAAAGAAAGAAAAAATAGAAGAGAAAACAGAAGAAACATAAAAATAGAAACAAAGAGTAGAGGTCAAGGATTTACCGATTGAATTTAACAAAAACGACTGAAAAAACAAGGCGAAACACTGGCCAAGCTTCAAGATGCTTCGAAACGCTCGAAGTTGACCCAAGTGGCTACTCCTGTCAAGAGTAACCTAGTTGGGAAAACTTCCAGCCAAAACTAGCAGAAAACTCGAGAAAACCCCCAAAAATAGAAACTAGGTTAACCCCTAGATCCGAAATTCAACGAGTTTCAAAGGATATTAGGGGAAATTGTTGGGGGTTTTGGGTTTGGGGAGGCCTGGTGATTGCAGGGTGTGAACTTGGGGTAGATTGGGGTTGTGCCACCGGCCGGTGGGGTTTGGGAATTTGGGGGCGGATAATTTAGCTAGGGTTTGTGAGAGACAAAATGGGGGGGTTTGAAATGGGTGGGGTGGGGGGGGGGGGAACTGTTAGGACAGTCTTATATCAAATGGGAGGTTAGTTCCCATCCGTTCGATTAAACGAAATCAACGGATGGGATTCAATAGCTAGGGAAACGGTGTCGTTTGGTGTAGGGTGGGGCTGGATCGGGTGTTTTGATTTGGGCCTGGATTGAAGGAAATTTGGGGCGGGTTTGGGGAAAATGTTCGGGCTTCAGCGTTTTGGCCCAATAAAATTAAAACAGCCCCTTTGTTTTCTCAAATTCCTTTTTCCCTCTTTTTTTTATTTAATTAATTAAAAACCTAAGTTAAACTCCTAAATTAATTTAAATTGCAAAATTGAGCCAATTATCTAACTATAATATTTATATAAAAAAATTAGTTGATCCTAAATTAAAAGAGAAAAATTAATAATCCAAGATTAAAACTAAGAATGTAAAAATGAGCCATTTTTGTGATTTCTATTTTTAATAAAGTAATTAATTAATTAATCCTAAAAATATAAAAACAAAGATCTAAATGGAATGCATGGAATTTTTTATATTTTTCAGGATTTTAATAAAAGTAAACACGCACAAAAAATGCAAAAAATTAACACAAATTCCTACAAAAATCCTATAAAATTGCAAATAATTGGGAGAAATTTATTTCTTTAATTTGTAGGAGAATTTCACATAGGGCACAAATCACGTGCTCACAATAGCCACATGGTGGCAATGATCCATCTCAAATGATTGATGGTAACCCGCATCGTGCCGCGGCGTTAAATCAGGCGCTTCTTAGGAGGCAACCCATGTGTTTTTCTTCTTTTTGGTTTTCTTCTTAGTGTAGGATTTGTTTTGGACTAACTGGTTGTGATATGTGTGTAGGAATGTTTGATGCAGTGCAGAACAGTACTGGGAAAATTTGGCTAAGTCTGTAACTGGACCGCTGACCTCGCTCAAAATTCCGCGGTCAGCGGAAGCATTTCGAGGAGGCGTAATTTGGTAGTGGACGCGAGCATTAAAAGACTAAAATGAGACCTCTATGAAGTTTCATCTGCGTCCGCGGAGGTCTTTTTGCGGTCAGCGGAGAAGTTCCGCGGCCACGCCCATTTTCGCTCTTAGCGGAAATGTTGAACACACATCTCTTCAGGACAGGTAAAAGCGCGAACCGTGGTGAAATTCCGCGGCCGCGCCAGGTGAGATCTGTGGGTCCCGAGCTTTTTAGTATGAATAGAAGGTCATCAGACCTTTTACCCTTTTCGCCATTTTCATTCTCAATAGAAAAACTATTGTTCATCTCCCTTCCTCTGAGCCCTAAACTGCATAACGCCAATTAGAAGTTAATTTCCACCATCAATTCAAACTACTGGTATGTTCAAAGCATAGCAATTCTTCTATAATTTTACTTTCCTTTCTTTAGCTTAACTTTTTCTTCTTTTCTTTTAGTTTCAATTAGGGTTATGTAGTTTATAATTAGTTGTTTCTAAAATGCATGAAACTACTTGTTGTACAGACCTAGGAGGGTGAGTGGCATTATTGATACCCATTAATGACTAGAAAAAGTGAAACCCTAGGTTGCCCAGCTAACTTTTTTTTTTGAATTTCGCGGCCGAGGATGTGATTTCGCGGTTAGCGTTCTCGTGAAAGTGATTTCTAAAAATGGTTAGAATTCTGTGGTCAGTGTTGGACAGTCCACTTACAGCGGCCGGCTTTACACGGCCGCGCTTCATTTTTAGCGGGCAGCGGAATTAATGTTCAGAGAAGTGTCACATTGGGTCCGCGACCGCGTTTGTTTTTCCGCGGACATCGGTGTAACTTCCGCGGCCACGCCCAAAATCCCGCGCTCAGCGGTTCTTTAGATTCAGAGGATGAGTAGTCTGATCCCTATTCCCCTGCGTCCGCAACCCTTTTTCCGCTATCAGCAGTAACCATTCCGCGGCCGCCCTTTTTTTCCGCTGTAAGCGAAACTGTGCCTGTGAAACACTATCAACTTTTCATCAATTTCTCTTTACTGATTCTTTTAGCACCAATACTAATGATCTTTAACTGATTGTGTATGCAGACAATGGTAATATCTAGAGGTGGAAGCGAAAAACAAAAAGGGAAAGTAGAGTCCTCCCGGGGTAGGGGACGAGGAAAAATCAAGTTACCCGTAGCAGTCTGACAGTCCATTGGGAAAATGCGAAAGGATATCAATGCTGCGGATAGAGCCGTATCACATTCGAGGGTAGTGATTATATTCCTTCCGGGGAAGCCTCAAAGGGTGATTCTATACCTACTCATGTGCCGAACTTCATAGGGAGATTCTAGTTGAGAGATGAGCCTACACCCCCAGTTTCTCCTGCTTCTTCTGAGTCATCTGATGGATCAGAGGCAAGTGGTGAGTCTTCAGCATCATCTTCTCCTCCAGCCTCTCCACCTAGACAGGAACCCATTGATGTAGATGCTGAGATCCTTGACGATGGGAGGGGTGGTGACACCCGGACAGGGGGGTGGATTTTTACAACGAAATTATACATGAAATTTGGAATAAATTATATATTTGGGTTCGTGGTGTTATGGGTAAAGTTTATCTTCGAAAATTTTCGGAATCCGGGCATGTGGGCCCGAGGGAGATTTTTATCGACTTTTCGAGCGGAGTTGGAAATTGTTGTTAATTGGATTATAATGATTATTAGAGTATATATTTATGGATTTGCACATTTATTGACTAGTTTTGGAGCGTTGGGCATCAGTTTGAGTTGTTGGAAGTGCTTTGGAGCCAGTTAAGGAACTTCGGAGCAAGGTAAGTCTTTAACCTTGTAAGAGGGAATTAACCCCATAGGTGAATTGAATTCATGTGTGCTCTTATTTGCGTTGGCTACGTACGCACAAGGCGACGACAGTTCGTACATAACTACTAATTATGCCTATGTCCGGGTAGTTTTAGGTTTACAGCATGCCTTGTTGATACCGTTATTTGATTATGTTTATTATTTGCCTTGAAAAGAATTGAGATTGAGTATGCTTACTAAATTTCCTTAATAAGAGTTGAAATTGAAGATTTCGAGATTTGAAAGTTTTCATTTGAATTTCGTATTTTCGAAAAGAATTGAGGAATATTATAATAATTTGAGAAATCTATGTTCAACCGCGTCGCAAATATATTCTACGAGTGGGGTAAATTTCCACTACTCTCATGGGAGCGGGTCATTCTCCTTGGCAGATTAATAGATGCATCTATGGTTCGTGATGTTAGACCCTCGCTAGTGCGCAGTTTATATTTATATGTTGTATCGGACCGTACGACCTCGGCATGATTTGCGCATGACAAAACTTTGAAACTATTAATAATTGATATTGCTTCTTTGTCTTGAGATATAAATCGTTGAATAACAAAAATAAATTTGGAAATTCCCTAATAATAAAATAATTGTTTACTTACTTCTTGTTATTGAGTTTCGGTTTTTTTATATATGTCACGACCCAAAGCGATGGGCAGCGACGGGCACTCGGTACCTTACTCAACCGAGTATTAATGTAACGTATCTTTCATATCATTCTATCATAGGTAAATGAAACCGGAGTAAATCATGAGGGAATACAAACTTATACATATGACATACTGACATATTCTCTAAAATCGTCAGTCGTACACTGAAAATAGGCCAATAGGGCCATATAATCTTTCACGCACACAAAATATGTCTACAAGCCTCTAAGAGTACATAATGTCATAAAGGTTGGGACAAGGCCCCACCATACTAATCAATATATGTCCTAATCATACTGACCAAATAAGCAACTCCGGGGCAAATGGAGCGCATCAACACCTTCCGCTGAGCTGATAGCCTACTTGGAGGACTCTCAACCTGTCTATCCGGACCTGCGGGCATGAAACGCAGCGTCTCCAGGCAAAAGGGACGTTAGTACGAATAATGTACCAAGTATCTAAGGCACATAAATAAGTATATAAAAGACATGGAAGAAACATGGAGTAAATTGACTCAACCTGTAAGTCTGGATAACTCTATAAATCATGAAATACTTATAGTGTCATGCATATGCGTATGAATGTCATGTCCTGCATAAGTACATGTGTTCATAATATCATCAAGCCTTTGAGGGCATCCCATCTTATCATCTCGACCACTGTGGGCAAAATCATCAACGTTACTAGCTGATCAGGTGGTGGTACGTATATAACGCCGTAATCTTTTCCCATATCCCATATATATATATGTATATATATATACGCGTATATAACGCCATCTGGTCATGGATCAATGTAAATGTATAAATGAATGCAATGCTTGAGAAGTTCGTCAATAAAATCCTTCAGAATGTCATAAGGCCATTATGCCTTTGAGTAAATATCATGTAGTAAACTTTTTCAACTTACCTATTTTTCTGAGACCCATGAACAGAAGATGTAATAATAACACACATGGGAATTGAAGAACATAGGCACCTCTAATATTTCTATGAATAGAGTCATTTATGGAAGTTGTACATTTGCTCGTTTCGTTTGTATCGTATATATCATGCCAAAAGGAAAGAAGGGATAGCCTTAACACACCTAAGTCAATTCTCTTGAAAATACCTCTAACACACGTCAATTGCGACAAATCACGTAATGGCGGATCGAAGTAGGGAAATATCAGTATGATATTCTTGAGAAAGATTGTACCGTGCTCTCTTAGAATCGCATTTTACAATACTGTAGCGTTATGAAATTTCACATGAATTTATGTTGAGAATCCCATTTTTCACTTGTTGAAGCTATTATTAATCCCCTCAATGAATTTGAGAGTTTCTTATTATAGGGGTGGGCCCCACTTGCAAGATGACTAAGCCATCAAACACACCCATTTTTTGCCACCTTGAAAAGTGACTTAAAGAGTTAGTTATTTTGAGTTGCCACGTTTGAGATAAGGATTTTATTAAACTTATCATAATTCATGCTTAATTATATTATCGGTATTTTATTTTTAGCCCATAGTAAGAGTCGAAGTCGACCCCTCGTCACTACTTCTTCAAGGTTAGACTGGATACTTACTAGGTACGCGTTGATTTACGTACTCATACTACACTTGCTGCATATTTTTGTGCAGGTACATATATGTCTAGTGGCCTTGTGGGCGTAGAGGTGTGATTAATGCGGGGACTTAGGTGAGCTGCATTCCATGTTACGATCTGCAGCCAACAGAGTCTCCTTCAGAGTTAATTATATTTTTCCTGTCTAATTTGTATTCCGGACAGATGATGTATTTTATTTTATTTTTCTCCCTAGTTGATGCTCATGCACCTGTGACACCAAGTTCTGGGATTGATTATGGGTTGTTCAGTATTTTAGTCGCCAAAATATTATCATTTACTCTGTAAGTTCTATATTTTACTATTTAATTGAAGGAAATTACGATTTCAAAATACAAAAATGAGTAATCATGTTAATTAATTATTATTGGCTTGCCTGACAGTGGTGTTAGGTGCCATCACGGCCTTTAATGGATTTTGGGTTGTGACAACATGGTATCGGAGCCCTAGGTTCACTTGGGTCTCACGAGTCATGAGCAAGTCTAGTAGAGTCTTGCGGATCGGTATGGAAACATCTGTACTTATCATCGAGAGGCTACAGGGCTGTTAGGAGCACTTCCCTTCTTGATTCCTCATCGTGGGATTTGACTCCTTTGAGGCTTATGCCTTTATTTCTTTCCTATTCAGTCTTATGCGACGTGGAGCACTGGTAATCAATTGGGAATCGAGGAATTGTAATGGTACTAGAGATGTGGTGCAGGATGTTTCTCCCTGCATAATTGATTAGGCTATTATCATCGCCTTGCGGAAAGATGTTCCGTCGTTTCAGCTCAGTATCAGTATTGCCTATGGTTTTGAGATTTGGCACTGATTGTTATGATGATTCGTGCATTGCTATCGAATATTGTTGGTGTAATGTTATGGTGCTTATTTATGGATCGCGACAGTAAATGACTTGATAGGAAGATTCTTTAGCTCACGGCTTAGAGGTTCAACATTTAGTTCTGGCAGAGGAAAGACAATCGAGCGTGGTGGAGTTTTCATCTGTGATGTAGTGTCATCGTCCTTGTTGAATGCGTTAAGTTCGTAGGTGTTATGGTCTTCTTCAGTTCTTCTTTGGGGCAGAGTATTGTGAAAGGGTGTTAGGGAAAAGTGGCTGTCAGAGGTCGCAGTGTGCTGTGGTTCAAAATCGAATCGGTGTTCCTAATATTGATGGCTCAAGGAAGATGGTCTTTGGAGAGTTTTAGAACTGGTAGCGATCTGTTGGTTCAAGTATTACATAGATGGATTTTGATTTAAGGCAACAACTGGCATTTATGAGAAAGGACAAGTGTCTTGTGGTTAAATTTCTAGAAGGCCAAGTGTGAGAAACAGAGGTCGAGTAGTTGCTTAAAGGAGAGGGTTTGACAAAAGTGGGAGAGTGGCAAAGTAGCATATGGGTTATGTGGTAGGATAGCTACATGCCCTGAGGAAAATTTAGAGTGATCTGGGATTCATAGTGGATAGTGACTAGGTCTACGGACTTAATTTGGAATATTAGCTATTATTTGGAGGAAGGTTGGATACGACGGAAAGGGGTTGCTTGATATGAAGAAGGATACAACTTTAATATGGATTGGAATGCATTGTCGCACGTTTAGTTTATGTCAATAGGGAGTGAACGGACTTGTACAATGGTGAGTGAACACGGGCTCAGGATGGTTTATTGGTTCCATAGTAATTGTACTCGGTGCAGCATCGTTGGAAGATGTCGACATGGAATTTCCACAGGTGGGTTATCTCCTGTGAGCAAGTTAATGGTTGTGTGGTGTAGACGAAGCTTCAGCGAAGAATTCTACTGGCTATCCAGTAAGAGGTCGGATATGTAAATGTGGCTAGTAATTCAGAGTGTTCATGAAATGGTTAACAGAAAGATTTCGAGAAATTTGGCAGGGTGACTGTGCAAGATCATGTCAATGAGGAAGAAGTAATCTTGATGGATTCCAGGGTTATGAAATGGTAGCTTCAAGCTAAGTGGGAGAGCCCCATCGCCTACGATTGGATTGAATGGTTGTCTACTTGTGAGGTTTCATGTTATCCGTATGTTGGTGGGTTATTACGACGAAGGAAAGAAAATATCAGTGGTAATTCGAGCAAAGGATTTGGGGGAATGTGTGCTATAATTGGCCTTATCGATTCATGTTCAGTTTGAGAAGACTTAGAGTTTCTGCTTCGGGTGGGAGTAATGTACAAGGGAAAAGAATTCAGTCGGGTGCTTCTTTGAGAAGGTGTTCATGTGCGAGCAGGGACTTGGAGTTTGGTCATATTTGGGAACAAGTCAGAGTGGGGGACTCTCAATAATATCCTAGTGGGTTCAAAAATTTAAGTGTGGTGCCTAAGGATTTCGAGTCCGTGGTATGATTAAGTATTGAGCTTTTGCAGCGGATTGTGAAAGGGGCTTGGAGTGTTCTATGTTATCTTCGGTCTGTGGTGTAACATTGGGGGAGTGGGTGAAAATAACTTTGGATTCATGGAGGAATTATCCGAATGGGTGTACCAGTTGAAGATGCGAATCTGTGCGGAGGGCATAAGATGGTTCCTGGGTTTTGAGATAACTTGGTCTCGTGAAATAAGGTCACTCATGATGAGTGCGGATCTGGGTTCGTTCTGTTTTGAATGGAGCTATTATCATTCCTAAGGAAAGTCCAGAGTAAATGAGAAGAAGTCGGGTCGGTTAGCAATGGTTGAATTGGCATAATGGTGGCAATGATCAGTTCCTTCAACGTGTTAAATTAGGCATGTAATTTGTGGCGGTAAGTGAGAGGCTTGATGGCCGCCGTAATTGATTTGATTTTGAGGCATTCGAGTAGTATGGTCTGTTACCTGTAGATAGATCCTGGAAGGATTATGGTGGTTTAGACCACTACTTGAGGATTGTATTTTCTGCGGTTATGGGAATTCAGTCGCGTGTTGCAATGGTTCTCCTGAAATGAGTTAAGTGAAAGGTTGCTGTATGATGGAGTGTTTATTCTATTAGTGGGTCAGGAGTAGTGATGGAGTTCTCGTACTCTCACGTATTGGTATGTTAGGTGCAGTGAGCGGCATGGGTTGACCCGTAGGTGACTTTTGTGATATCGGGGTCGGAATGCGATTCCGAGAGTTGGAACAGCTTCGTCATGTCATTTGAGACTTTTTTGCAAAATTTGGCATCATTTCGGGTGGATTTGATTGGTTTCGGCACGAGTTTTAGAAGTTGGAAGATTTGAAAGTTCATAAGTTCGATTCTTGGTGCTATTTGTAGTATCGGCATTGTTTGATGTGGTTCAAGACCTCGAGCGAGTCCGTGTTAGGTCATAGAACTTGTTTGTCTGTTTAGAGGGGGCCTCGGGTGTGCCACGGGATATTTTCCCTTATTTTTAAATTGTTGTTTATGTCTTCTGGTATCCTTCTATGCGATCGCGAAGCTCCCCTCGCATTTGCAAAGTGTTACTGCTGACCACCTCGAAATCCTTCTTCGCATTCGCATTCAACCTCTCGCCTTCGCGAAGGTTTGTTTTTCCCTTCATCGCGTTTGCGATTAGCCACCCGCGTTCGCGCAGGTTCCGTTCCTTGTTCTTCACGTTCGCACTCCTTCCTCGCGTTCGCGAAGGGTTTTTCTGAATAGCCTCATTTCCTTCTCCGAGAACACGATCCCTTCTCCGCATTCGTGATGCTTTAACATCTGGGCAGAATATAAGTTTTCCAAATCGAGGGTTAGGCTATTTTTATCATATTTTTACTTGTAGAGCTCGATTTTGAGCGATTCTTTGTAGGTTTTTCAAGCAAATCGATTGGGTAAGTGTTATTCACCTAGAATTGAATATATTCCATAATTTTATCTTTGTTTTTATCATTTAATTTATGTTTTGAGTTGAGAAAAATGGTGGTTTTTTAAAAAAGTTTCCAAAATGAAAAATCATGATTTGAATGGCGAAATGGTATAGAAATTTGATAATTTTTGTATGGTCGAACTCGTATCGGAATGGGTGTTCGGGTTTTATAAAAAAATTGGGTTCCGAGGTGCGGGCCGGGGGGGGGGAGGGGGGGGGGTCGACTTTTGGACCGATTTTTGGATTTTGTTAAAGATTGAGACTTTATGATCTGGAATAGTTTCTTATGAGTTTTATTTGTACTTTGAAGTTATTTTGGTTAGAGTTGAGCTATCCGGAGGTCTTTTCACCCGAGAAGTTCATTTTAGAGTATCGATTTGTCTCTTTTGAGGTAAGTATCTTGCCTAACCTTGCATGGGGGATTTCCCCTTAGGATTTGAGTCTTCTATGTTGATTGTAATCTGTGTACGCAAGGTGACAAGTGCGTGTTCGGACTTATTTGTGGAAAGCTGGCCTTTTAGGGTTCTTAGGTCCTTATATTCACTGAGTATGAAGTTGTTCTTGATATGATTGAGTTTTCTATTTACTGGATTCACCTCTACATGCTTTAATTGGAATTGATTGCTTTATGATTCACTCTTATTTCTTATTTGACTTAACTGGAGATTTTTACCTCACCTATTGTCATGCTATCTTTTCATAACTGTTTGTGTTATTTGGGAATTATTATTATCTCTCCTGAAATTGTTTAGTCTTAATTAAAATTATGATTCTATTTCTTCTGCCTATCCTTAATTGAAAATTTTTTCATTTTCGTAATTTCCCAACCTTAAAAGAAGTTTAGACATCCTATATTTAGTTGATATGTCCTTATTTGGAATTGTTCGATTCGTGTTAGCTCCATTGTTGTTGTTGAACAGTATATTGTGGGATCATTGTTACATGTTATTCTTTTTTTTGTTGAGCTATTCTGATTACGCTTAGTATTCTCTACTATGGTTATTCCTTCTGAGCTAGTTCTATCGTTTCTTGTGATCTAAAGTTATTTAGTTGATTTACTTGTCGCACTCTTGTATTTATGGTCATTGTTGTTGTTGTACCTGTTATTGTGATGCACGAGGTTTCTATTGTGCGCTTGTTGTTATTGTGATGCATGAGGATTCTATCGTGCGAGTGTCATTGGGGTTGCACGAGGTTTCTATCGTGATGTTGTTTCTATTGATATTTCCACATGCGGCGTGACAAAGCGGGATATTTATATATGTGGGTTGCGCATGTGGCGAGACAAGGTGGGAACATTATAATGCACGTGCGACGAGACAAGGCGAGCACTCACTATATTATTATTGCACATTTGGCTAGACAAGGTGGGCCATATCAGGGATTTGATTAGTGATGATTTGTGATGGCCTGGGGGCATTCTTGTTGTTGATATTTGTGTAGCGGTACACTTATCTATGTGAGCTTTATCTTGTGCAAGTTGTGAGGAAACATTCTACGTGTTGATCGTTCTTTTCCTTCTGCTTACTAGATGATCTGAATCATGTTAGGACACTTGCACAAGCATACATGTAGTTAAACACCCTTATCGGATAAGAGGTCTTCTTGATATTTTTTAGCATAGATGCACACCCTTTTTGACTCGCCGTATATGTGAGAGTGGCTTTATTTGGCACGTGAGTTGTCAGCATGATTATGAGGTGTGATGAGGGCACAAGATGCCAAGTGTTAGGGTTTAGGTATTGAAACCCGTGAGCTGTAATTTTGTCCTAGGGTTCGGTACTTCATAGAGTTTGTTGACTAAGACCTGATGTGAAAACTGCCATAGTTGCTGAGTTATTACTTGTCCTTGTTGTATCTGTGATTTCAAATTTGGGTTGTGTTTCTGTGCATTGTTGTGTGTCATTATTTTGGTGTTCCATTAATACTTGTTGTTTTCTTCCATATTGAAATTACTGTATTGTTAGCCGTATCACATAGTCTTTATGTAGATATCATATTATGTTGTTCCTTTACTTATACTTGTTCAGTTTATTTGACCAATAGGTGTCTTGACTGTTCCTCTGTAGCGACCCGGCCGGTCGTTTCATGGGTTACAGCCCTATTTGTCCCATTTCCGCTTCCTTATATGTTGTTCAGTTGTATTTCATCGTGTCGTGTCTGTTGTTTTGTGTTCGGAGTGGTCTTGGAGTGGAATGAGACACTTAGTCTCTTATTTAGAAGCTTAAGTTAGAAAAGTCAACCGGATGTTGATTGTAGAAGATCTCGGATATGAATTCTGATGGTTTGCATAGCTTCTTTAGGTGATTTTTGACGTAGGAGCGTGTTAGTAATGTAATTTGGAGATCCGTGGTAGATTTAGTCTTGAATTGGCAAAATTGGAAATTTGGCATTTTCCGGTCGGTAGTGGAAATCTTGATACCAGGGTCGGAATAGAATTCTGGAAATTGGAGTAGGTCCGTTATGTCATCTGTGAAGTGTGTGCAAAATTTCAGGTCATTCGGACGAGGTTTGATAGGTTTCGGCATCGTTTTTTGCGGAATTCGAAAGTTTGGAAATCCTTAGGCTTGAATCCGAGGTTAATTTGGTGTTTTGTTGTTGTATTGAGTGTTCCGAAGGTTTGAATAAGTTTGAATAGTGGTATATGACTTCTTGGTACTTTTGGTTGAGGTCCCGAGGGCCTCGGGATAAATTTGGGTGGTTGATGGAAAGATTGGCATTGAGTTGGTGCTGCTGAAAATTGATGCTTCTATCATATTTTGCGGATTGGGGACTGCTGGCGCGAGGTCGCAGATGCGGTATGGAGATCGCAAATACGTAATTTGGCCATCAGGAGAAGAACCACAGATGCGGTGTGTTGGACGCATCTGCGGTACCGCAGGTGCGGTGCCTGGGGCGCAGATGTGGTCCTCGGTGCTTAAGTGGAAACCACAGGTACGGTTGGTTGGACCGAAAAAGCGGTTGCGCAGGTGCGAGATTAGGACCGCAGTTGCGGATGTTCTGGGCAGAAAGTATATAAGATCTCCTTCGCGAAATTCAGTTCATCTTCCACCATTTTTGGACGAGTTTGGAGCTTAGAGCTGTGATTTCAAGAGGGAATCGAGGGGTATCAGTGAGATAAGTTACTTGGGCTTTATATTTTGTGTTTGTGATGATTTTTCCACTACTTAATCATGAAATTAGTGGGAGGTTTGGGGTGAAATTGAAGGGTTAGGGCTTGAGTTTTGGAGAGTTTTGATTGAGGATTTGAGGGACCATTTGAGGTCCGATTTTGATGATTTTAGTATGTATAGACTTGGGAGTAAAAGAAATTTCTAGTTTTGTAATTTTTGTTGGATTTCGAGATGTGGGCCTGGGGGCCGGGTTTGAGTCAAATTCGGGATTTTAGGTCTAATTTGATTATTTTCGTGTGGAATTCATTCCTTTAGCGTATATTGATGATAATATACTGACTTTGGTTAGATTAGGTGCATTTGGAGGCCGAGTCGAGAGGCAAGGGTATCGCGGGTTAGAGTTTTGTCCGGTTTGAGGTAAGAAATAATTGTAAATCTTGGCCTGAGGGTATGGAACCCCAAATTTCACATTGTTTCACTATTTTGAGGTGACGCGCATGCTAGATGACGAGCGTGAGGACGTGCACCGTTGGGGATTGTGACTTGGTCCGTCCGTAGCAACTATTAAGTTGCGTATTTGAGTGAAAACTATTTGATACTTATATGTTTTGGAAAGTATTACTATGTTTTGGGCTGAATGCCATATTTGGGCCCCATGCCAAGATGGTTGGACCCCTAGGGGCTTTTTACTACTATTCCTCACTGTTTTGATTTAATATTTGTACTCAGTCATGCTATCTTTTGTTGATTTCATAACTCGGTCTTATTCACTCCATTTTGATAAAAAAAATGATATTTTGGGCTGAGCTCCCTGTTTTACTGTTAGACCGAGTGGCTTGAGAGATTTCTGACTGAGTGAGGCCGAGGGCCTGTGTTGTGAGGATATCATGGGATCGGGCTGCTCGCCGCAGCATGTTGTACTGATTTATGATACATAAGACGCTAAGGGCAAGATTGATTATGCCACGAGGTGGCTTGCTATAGCGCTTGGTCTGTAAGAGCCCCTCCAGAGTCTGTACACCCCCAGTGAGCATGGGTACCCTGAGTGAGTGATATGATGTTGCCCGAGGGGCTCTTTATGATTCATGTTGTGCCCGAGGGTCTGATTACGAGCGATTTTGAGGTTATGCCCGAGGGGCGATTTATGATACATGTTTTACCCGAGGGGATATTTATGATTTTCATCAGTTTTACTCTAAACGTCATTGAACCTCTGTTGAAACTGTTGGAAAAATATCTTCAAAGATTTTTTACTGAAATTAGATTTTTAACGAGATGATTTGATTTTTATATCGTTTGAAAGCGTACTGTACATACTGTGATTTTATGACGTTGATTTTTGTGTTTCTTACTGCTCAGTCCTTATTTACTTTTATTACTTACTGAGTTGGCATACTCACATTACTCCATGCATCTTGTGTGCAGATCCAGGAGTTGCGGGTCGTGATAGCGAGCGCTGATCTTTCATCCATCGTGGATATTCGGAGTCGGCAAGGTAGCTGCATGGCGATCGCAACCTTGATCTTCTCCCCCTTATCTTTCTTAGACTATATGAGTATTTTCCAGACTCTGATAGTCTTAGTTGTATTCAGACAGTCCTTAGTAGATGCTTGTGACTTGTGACACCCCGATGTCGGGCCTTTGTTCTTTCCGCACTTGTTATTTAGACTTATGCTGTGAAATTTTATTACTTAATAGTTTAAAACATATTAATTATGAAATATCGATTTGTTTTGTGTTTGTGTCGGCTGGCCTAGTTTAATTATAGGCGCCATCACGACCAGGCTGGTTTTGGGGTCGTGACATCCTCGTCAGTACTCAACTGAGGTTAGTCTTGATACTTATTAGGTACCGTTGTGGTGTGCTCATTCTACACTTCTGTACATTTTTGTATAGATATAGGTATTGGATCGCTAAAGCAATGCGGACCATTACTAGGACACTCAAGGTAAACCTGTTGTTGCATTTGCAGGCTTCGGAGTCACCTTCATATTTTTTTGTATTCACGCTATTTTACTTATTTCCAAGCAGTTGTATTTACAAGTTGTAGTAAACTCTATAAAGCTTATGACTTGTACTACCGGTTTTAGGAAATTGTAAGTTTTTATAAAGATTCCTATATCGAGACTGGTAGATTTTCTTTATTATTGTTGTTATTCAGTAAATGTTAGGCTTGCCTAGTCCCTAAGACTAGGTGCCATCACGATACCCAACGGAGGAGAAATTGGGTCGTGACAAGTTGGTATAAGAGCTCTAGGTTCATAGGTGCTACGAGTCATAAGCAAGTTTAGTAGAGTCTTGCGGATCGGTACGGAGACGCCTGTACTTATCTTTGAGAGGCTACGGAACTATTAGGACAATCTCACTTCTTTTATCCCTATCGTGCGAGCTTATTGATCTCGGAGTTTGAACTTTTATCATTCCATTCTCTCACAGATAGTGAGGACACGAGCTGCAGTTATCAATAACGCTGCCCTAGGAGCAGCTGTCGCTAGAGACAGAGGTAGAGGTCAACGAGGAGTACGTGTCGCAGCTAGAGAACCTACTAGAGCAGCAGTTGAGGAGCCGCCAGTAGCTCCAGCTGAGGGGCAGGTACCGGAGGCGCCTGCGTTATCCCCAGACTTCAGGAGACTTTAGAACAGTTCCTGAGTACGTTTGGTACATTGGTTCAGACGGAGTTGATTCCGGTTGCACCAGCTACTTCATAGACCGGGGGGGGGGGGGGACTTAGACTCCCTCCTCCCACACTCCAGAGCAACGAGTTCACATTGGTCAGGTTCCAGGCGTCATGCGACATAGCCTGTGGTTCCAGTTCAGCCCGTGGTCAGGGCAGCAGCATCTGAGGAAGAGCAACTTAGACTTGCAATGTTCAAGAAATATGACCCTCCTACATTCAGTGGTTTGGCTTCAGAGAGTGCATAGGGTTTTTTGGAGGAGTGCCATCGCATTCTCCGCACTATGGGTATTGTTGAGACAAGTGGGGTTGTTTTTACTGCGTTCCAGCTTAAGACAGCGGCTTATCAGTGGTGGCGGGCATATGAGTTGGGTAGCTCGGCCGATGCTGCTTCACTTTCACGGGTTTAGTTTTCAGAGATGTTCTTGAGAGAGTTTGTACCTCAGTCCCTTCGGGATGCATGACATGCAGAGTTTGAGCAGCTGCGCTAGGGCACTATGTCAGTATCAGAGTATGCCATCAGATTCAGTGATTTGGCCAGACATGCACCTGCCTTGGTCGCTACAGTTAGAGAGTGTGTCCGTAGATTCGTTGAGGGGATTAGGCATGATATTCGGTTCAACATGGCTTGGGAGTTGGAGTCAGATGCTCCGTTTCAGCAGGTGGTAGGGATCGCTCGCCGGTTAGAGGGCATGTGGGACCGGGATCAAGAGGACAGGCGAGGCCAGGAGAGACAGGGCAGACGAGATTAAGAGACAGCTACAGAGAGGCGAGGAGACCTCGTAGGCCGGAGAGATCTACTGGTCCTTATTTTGGAGGTAGGGCGCGACATGGTAGATGTTTTGTGGGTCAGCCAGTCCAGTTTGCACTTTAGGCTTCGCACAGTGATTCAGGTGTTCATGGGTGTCAGAGTACCCATACCGCAGAGTTCCCACAGCCACGTCAACAGAGAGGTTGTTTTGAGTGTGGAGTTACGAGCCACATGTGAGAGATTGTCCCAGACTTCGGGCAGATGTGTCACAGTGGGGTATTCAGGCAAGTAGAGGGGGCCCAAGAGGGGGAGGCCCGGCCCGTTGATGTGTTTCATATGTTAGGCTTGAGGACATTGCACCAGATGATGCTATACAGGTATGCTTTCGGTTTGTTATAGAGGAGCACCATCCGTATTTCATTATAGTTTTGTTTATCGGGGTGAGTTCCCCTATTTGTTGCTCCACCTATGGGTAAGTTCATGACTTAGTATTTTGTTTACGTGTTTTCCATGTTGGGAGATTCTATGGGTGGTAGCTCGTGTCTATCATTTTTTCTTATTCATCATTGAGAGTTACGAGACTAGTAGTGAATTCGTGTTGTCTATTATGGTAGGCTTGATGTGATTCATGAGTATATTGGTTACGAGATGTGATTTTTATGCTCCACCGGTGTGGAGCTAGTACGTGTTGTAATTTTGTTGATAGGATTGATCTAGTGGAAGGTTCCAGTTGGTTTGATGTATATCCTACTTGTGATTCAGAGTTGAGGGTGGGACCCTCGTGATTTCATGTGATTTGATGTGTTCGAACCGGGCTGTGTACCGCGGTGGAAGTTATATCAAGATGAGATCCTTATGATTTGTTTATATGCTTTAATTCTCTTCTTGTTATATTGTTTCGTAGGATAGTACTGATAGAGAGTTGTGCCTGTCGGGCTTGTTTGATATTTCTCTTATGTGTTTCTCTTTACATATTCAGTCATTTTCGTTCTGTGCTTCTTGATTTTTAGCTTGTGGGTTGTGTGCCTGGTGGTGTTAGTTGTGACTTGTTGATCCGGGTGTATGGCTATGAGGTCTTCGTGTTCCTTGCATCATCTTCAGTGTTGTGGAGGCTTGAAACGGTTTCCTGTTTGATATGAGGCTAATTGCCGGTGCTGGATTTGATTTCGGGCAGCTATTGTGATTAGAAATTTTATTATGGGCCTATGTATGGTGTGTTATGTTGTGTGGCTGTACCTGGTGGGTGTAGGCATGAGTTATTGCAACTGATTGAGACTAAATCGGGTCTTTTGGAAATGGATGGAAGGTCAAAATTTTTGCTATAAGGCTTATCGGTGTTGGTAGAAAGGCTAGTTCACAGTTGAGATGGTGTCGTCGAGTTTACGTGGATGGGGTGACGTGGGATACCCCGCGGGTGTATGTTGGAAGTGTGCATTCAGTAAATTGATGACATCGAGTCAAATCTTGGCACGTTCGAGGACGAACGTTTGTTTAAGAGGGGTAGGATGTAACGACCTGGCCGGTCGTTTTGAGAGTTTAAGCTCCGTTCAGCGGCGTAAGGTCTTCAACAACTTCATATTATGTGTATCGACTTGCGTGCATTGTTGAATTCAGTTACCGGATGATTCGGAGTCGAATTGGACGATGGAGTCTAGTTTTGGAAGCTTAATCGGTGAGAATTTGAATGGAATGTGACTTATATGTAAACGGCTCCGTAATGGGTTTTGGATTTATTTCAACAGCTTCGTATGGTGATTTGAGACTTAGGCGTGCGTTCAGATTGGGATTTGGAGGTCCGTAGGTAATTTGAGGCATTTCGGCGAAAGTTGGAAAAGTTGAAGTTTGGAAAATGGAGAAGTTTGACCCATAGTTGACTTTTGTGATATCTGGGTCGGAAGGAGATTCCGAGAGTTGGTACAATTCAGTCGTTTCATTTGGTTTTTCTCTTAAAAATTTGGCGTCATTCTGGGTTGATTTGATAGGTTTCGGTACGAGTTTTAGAAGTTGGAAGATTTAAAAGTTCATAAGTTTGATTCTTGGTGCGATTCGTAGTTTTGGCGTTGTTTTAAGTGGTTCGAGACCTCGAACGAGTCCATGCTAGGTTATATAACTTGTTTGTGTGTTTAGACGGGGTCCCGGGGCCTCGGGTGTGTTCCGGGTGGGCCCGGGTCATTTTCCCTTATTTTTGAATTGTTGTTTTTATCTTCTGGTATCCTTCTTCGCAATCGCGAAGTTCCCCTCGCGTTCGCAAAGTATTACTGCTTGCCACATCGAAATCCTTCTTCGTGTTCGCGTTCAACCTCTCGCGTTTGTGAAGGTTTGTTTTTCCCTTTATCGCGTTCGCGCAGGTTCCGTTCCTTGTTCATCGCGTTCGCACTCCTTCCCTCGTATTCGCGAAGGGTTTTTCTGGACAGCCTCACTTTCCTTCTCCGCGAACGCGAGCCCTTCTCCGCGTTCGCGATGCTTTAACATCTGGGCAGAATATAAGTTTTTCAAATCGAGGGTTAGGCCAATTTTATCATATTTTGACTTGTAGAGCTCGGTTTTGAGCGATTCTTTATGGGGTTTTCAAGAAAATCGATTGGCTAAGTGTTCTTCACCTATAATTGAATATATTCCATAATTTTATCTTTGTTTTTAGTATTTAATTTGTGTTTTGAGTTGAGAAAAAAATGGTGGTTTTTTAAAAAAGTTTTCAAAATGAAAAATCATGATTTGAATGGCGAAATGGTATCGGAATTTGATAATTTTTGTATGGTTGAAATTATATAGAAATGGGTGTTCGGGTTTTGTAAAATTTGTCATGTTCCGAGGTGCGGGCCCGGGGTCGACTTTTGAACCAATTTTTGGATTTATTTAAAGATTGTGACTTTATGATCCGGAATAGTTTCTTATCAGTTTTATTTGTGCTATGAAGTTATTTTGGTTAGAGTTGAGCCGTCCGGAGGTCTTTTCACCCGAGAATTTTATTTTAGAGTATCGGTTTGTCTCCTTTGAGGTAAGTATCTTGCCTAACCTTGTGTGGGAAATTTCCCCTTAGGATTTGAGTCTTCTATGTTGATTCTAATCCGTATACGCGAGGTGACGAGTGCGTGCTCGGACTTATAAAGTTGGCCTTTTAGGGTTCTTAGGTCCTTATATTCACTGAGTATTTAGTTGTTCTTGATATGATTGAGTTTCCTATTTACTTGATTCACCTCTACATGCTTTAATTGGAATTGATTGTTTTATGATTCACTCTTATTGCTTATTTGACTCTTATTTGACTTAACTGGAGATTTTTACCTCTCCTACTGTCATGCTATCTTTTCATAACTGATTTTCTTATTTGCGAATCATTTTTATCTCTCGTGAAATTGTTTAGTCTTAATTAAAGTTATGATTATATTTCCTCTGTCTATCCTTAATTGAAATTATTGTATATTTTCGCAATTGCCCAGCCTTAAAGAAGTTTAGACATCCTATATTTAGTTGTCATGTCCTTATTTGGAATTGTTCGATTCATGTTAGCTCCATTGTTGTTGTTGAACTATATATTGTGGGATCATTGTTACATATTATTCTTTTCCTTGTTGAGTTGTTCTGATTACGCCTAGCATTCTCTACAGTGGTTATGCCTTGTGAGCTAGTTCTACCGTTTCTCGTGATCTAAAGTTGTTGAGTTGATTTACTTGCCGCACTCTTGTATTTATTGTCAATGTTGATGTTGTACCTATTATTGTGATGCACGAGGTTTCTGCCGTACGGTTGTTGTTATTGTGATGCACGAGGTTTCTACGTGAGCGTGTTATTGGGGTTGCACGAGGTTTCTGTTGTGTCGTTGTTTCTATTTATATTTACACATGCGACGTGACAAGGCGGGATATTTATATATGTGGGTTGCGCATGTGGCGAGACAAGGTGGGAACATTATAATGCACGTGTGGTGAGACAAGGCGGGACTTACTATATTATTATTGCACACGTGGCTAAACAAGGTGGTCCATGTCAGGGATTTGATTTGTGGTGATTTGTGATGGCCTTGGGGAATTCTTGTTGTTGATATTTGTGTAGCGGTACACTTATCTGTGTGAGCTTTATCTTGTGAAAGTTGTGAGGAAACACTCTACGTGTTGACTGTTCTTTTCCTTCTACTTTCTAGCTGGTATGAATCACGTTACGATACTTCCACAACCATACACGTAGTTAAACACCCTTATCGTATAAGAGGTCTTCTTGATATTGTTAAGTATAGATGCACACCCTTGTTTACTCGCCGTATATGTGAGAGTGGCTCTATTTGGCATGTGAGTTGTCAGCATGATTATGAGGTGTGATGGGGGCACAGGATGCAAGTGTTAGAGTTCACGTACTGAGACCGTGAGTTGTAATTTGTCCTAGGGTTTGGTACTTCGTGGAGTTTGTTGACTAAGACCTGATGTGAAAACTACCGTAGTTGTTGAGTTGTGTTTTCGCGCACCCTTCTGTGTCATTGTTTGGTATTCCATTGATACTTGATGTTTCCTTCCTTATTGAAATTACTGCATTGTTAGCCATCACATAGTCTTTATGTAGATACCACATTATGAGGTTCCTATACTTATACTTATTCAGTTTATTAGACCAGAAGGTGTCTTGACTGTTCCTCATTACTACTCCACCGAGATTAGTCTTGATACTTACTAGGCACCGCTGTGGTGTGCTCAGTTTACACTTCTGTACATTTTTGTACAGATCCAGGTATTAGATTGCTAATAGCAGTGCGAACCGTTGCTGAGGAGACTCAAGGTAAACCTGTTGCTGCGTTCGCAGGCAATCGGAGTCACCTTCCTATTTTTTTTGTATTCACACTGTTTTACTTATTTCCAAGCAGTTGTATTTAGAAGTTATAGTAAACTCTATAGAGCTTATGACTTGTACTACCGATTTTGAAAAATTGTAAGTTCTTGTAAAGATTCCTATATCGAGGTTGTTAGATTTTCTCTATTATTGTTGTTATTTAGTAAATGTTAGGCTTACCTAGTCCCTAGGACTAGGTGCCATCACGATACCCAACATAGGAAAAAATTAGGTCGTGACATTTGTATTCCGGACAGATCCTGTATTTTATTTTATTTTTCTCCTAGTTGATGCTCATGCACTTGTGACACCGGGTTTTGGGAGTGATTATGGGTTCAGTATTTTAGTTGCGAAAATATTATCATTTACTCTGTCGGTTCTATATTTTACTATTTAATTGAAGGAAATTACGATTTCAAAATACAAACATGAGTAATCAAGTTAATTAATTATTGTTGGCTTGCCTGACAGCGGTGTTAGATATCATCACGATCTTTAATGAATTTTGAGTCGTGACATTTCACAACCAACATATACAAACGATCATTACAGGTGTCAAAATTGAGTCACTTGGAGAACAAAAGTTTTTTCTGCCCATTCATCCTTTTATCATATATTTTTGTAACTATATAAATGCTAAAATTTATATTACTTCCAATTATGATCTTCATATTCTCAACTGCCTCGCCAATAATTCTAGTCCTTTAGAAATACCAATCCAAAGATGACGATTTAATTTTAGGGCATCATATAATTTCTGCAAATTATAACAACAATTGGACTTTTCATGAACATTTTTTTAGTGGTATGTTGTTCTTTCGTCAATTTTGGTGGAACGAAAAGGAGAATATATTTGATGTTTATAGGAAAAGTTTGAAGAAATTGTGAACTTATAGAAAACGGAATCGTTAACAACGATCGTTATGAATACTATTGGAGGTACAAGAGGATGGAATTCTACTTTGGGCCTCACCTTTCACCTGTGAAATTACATGATTGGCAATTAAACACACCCATCTCCTCTAATTTTTATTATATACCCTATATTTTCTAGATAATTGGTTTTCTAATTAATCATTAATCCAAGTCTAATAGCTTATGTTTCCATATATATATATATATATATATATATATAACTACTCCCTCCGTTTCAAATTAATTAGATAAGGTACTTTCCTATTTAGTCTGTTCCAAAATAAATATCGCATTTCTAAATTTGTAAATAATTCAACTTTAAATTCTTCATTTTACCCATTTTACTCTTAATGAGAATCTTTTATAACCACACAAAAATCATGACCCCATAAAGCTTTAATCCCTTAAACTTTTAAGACCACAAGTTTCGAAAGTCTTTTTTTTCTTAAACTTCGTGTCGAGTCAAATTACCTAATCTAAATTGGAACGGAAGGAGTATATTTTTTGTGTTTTGATCGCCTGTTGAGATTATTTATTATTTTTATTCTTCTACACTTGTATTAGCATTAAGTAGTTAGTTAATTCTTGGGCAGATGTACAGCTACTATAAATAAGACATTACCTCAGTATTTTCTTTTTTTTAATGAGTTGAAATAATGAAAAGAAGCTCCTTCTTTCTAGAAGGTTCAATCATGTAACTGCTTCTCTCTCTCTTCGACAGTACAACATCATCCACCATTAGAGCTCGAGTTGAGCTCATCCTTTCTTTCTTCAGTTATCTCCAAGTTTTTACATGGTATCAGAGCGGGATGACGATCTGAAGTCTCATCTCGTCTCAATTTTTCATTCCTCTACTTACAAATTCAGAAATTCACTCGTCTTGGGGAATTAGGGTTTCTGTGTGGAAATCGATCAGTTAGTCAGTCATTCCTGGTAATTCATCTTCATCGATAACCACTTCATCTGAGTCAATTCGAATCATGGCCGGAGAAAACGAAGCTCCAGTGACCCCAGCGACGAACAAAACCCCAGATTCAACAAGTCCATTATACATGCATCCATCGGAAAGCACTGGATCTATGCTAGTTCCAATAGCCTTTGACGGAACTGGTTACAGATCATGGAGAAGAGGAATCCTCAGGGAACTATCCGTGAAAAACAAATTAGGGTTTATTACTGGAAAATGTAGGAAGCTAGACTCTGACTCGGCAGATCTAGATCAATGGGAGCGATGCGACGATATGGTAACTTCATGGATCTTAAACTCACTGTCTAAGGATCTAGCGGACAGCTTACAATACGTCAATGATGCTAAGGAGCTTTGGCAAGAACTAGAGGACAGGTACGATCAAACCAATGGGGCCAAGTTGTATCAGCTACTACAAAAAGAGATTAATGATCTGAGCCAAGGAAGTCTGGATATCACTGGATACTATACGAAAATGAAGAAACTTTGGGAAGAACTTAATACTCTGAATGTTCATGCCAAATGTGCTTGCAAATGCACCTGTGGAGCAAGAGAAAATATACACAAAGCTGAACAGGATAGAAGATTAATTCAGTTCCTGGTGGGGTTAAATGAAGTGTATACTGTCGTGAGAGGCAATATTCTGATGATGAACCCTCTCCCAACAATAGCCCAAGCTTTCTCTATTCTCATTCAAGAGGAGAAGCAGAGGGAAGTCAAGCTAAATAATAATTTCTTAATGGACTCTGCAGCTTTAAATGTGAGTGGATCAGGAAATGGAAATTTTAGATCTAACTACAATCAACAGGGAAATACCAACACATACAGTGGATATAAGTCAACCCAATTTAACAGCAGACCTAGACCATTCTGTGACTACTGCAAGAGGCCAGGACACGCTAAGGACAAGTGCTACAAACTTCATGGATTCCCACAAAATTCCAGGTTCAATAAGGGAAGAAGAATCGCTGGAAATGTATTTGGACCATCAAATGAAGCTGACACAGTAATGGATGATGGCAATGGCCCTCAAGAACAAGAACAGAATCGACACATGCATAGCTTGACTAAAGAACAATATGGTCAACTACTCACCATTCTGGAAAGCTTTCAAGGAGGAGCAGAAAAGTCCACAAATAATTGCATCAATGGAGGAGCTGTGAACTTTGTAGGTACTTCAGCATGCTCTACTCATTTTGACTCTAATAATCATTTGTGTGATAGTTCTAGTTCAAATGCTGACACTTGGATCCTTGATTCCGGAGCCACAAATCACATGACACATAACAAATCAATCCTGGCCAATGTTAAAACCTTAGTATATCCATACTTAGTCACCCTACCAAATGGCTATAAGGTTAATGTGACACTGATTGGTGATGTAATCCTAAGTCCAAAATTCAGTCTCAAAAAGGTCCTTTTTGTTCCCAGTTTTAAGTTCAATCTGATATCAGTCCATTCATTGATAGTTCAACTTGATTGTATTGTAGTATTCACCAAGTACATTTGTATTCTTCTACAGGGCCCTTCACTGAAGAGGCCACTGGAGATTGGTAAAGCCAAGACTGGTCTATATCTACACAGTTCAAGCAACTACAACACTGGTTCAACCCTTTCCAATTCTTCTAGTACATCTTTTCCATATTTTGCCAATAATGAGAGTAATATAGATTCTACAATTAGGACATCTGGTTCAATTCCTTCTACTCAATTAGTCAGTACTAATAAAGTAGTTCCTACTGTTCCTATTACTTTCGCCATGGTTACTCCATCTTGTAGTACTAATACAAATGGTTCAACTGTAAGTAGTTCAAGAAATAAAAGTGAGTCACCTTTATCTGATAATTCATCTACTACAGAATCTTTACTTGATATTTTGTGGCATGACAGATTAGGACATGTACCTTTTGTCAAAATAAAAGGAATCTCCTCTATACCTGTTGCCTTTGCACCCAAACAGCCTTTTCTTTGCCCTATTTGTCCAATGGCAAGACAAGCCAGGCTGTCTTTCCCAGAAAGAACAACAATAACCAATAAACCCTTTGAACTACTACACATTGACTTGTGGGGCCCATACCATGTTCCAACACATAACAAATACAAATATTTCATTACCCTTGTGGATGATTACAGCAGGTCCACTTGGACCCACTTGTTAAGTTGTAAAAGCAATGCTCTGCACACCATTAAGGCCTTCTTTACCATGGTAGAGCAACAATTCAATACCAATATCAAAACTATAAGAACAGACAATGGCCTTGAGTTCACTAACCAAGAGACCACTTCATTCTTACAATCAAAGGGCATTATACATCAAACAACATGTCCATACACACCACAACAAAATGGTGTGGTGGAAAGAAAACACAAATATTTGTCAAAAACAGCCAGGGCCCTACTCTATCAGTCTAAGTTACCCATGCAGTATTGGGGAGAATGTATTCTGACCTCTACCTACCTAATAAACAGACTGCCCTCTTCATCACTCAAAACAAAGTGTCCCTTTGAACTTCTGTACCAGAAAAAGCCAAGTTATTCTCATCTCAGAAGCTTTGGTTGTTTATGCTTCCCTACCACTCTCAAAACACACAAAGATAAGTTTGAACCAAGAGCTATTCCCCATGTTTTTGTGGGATATCCCTTTAGGACAAAAGGCTACAAGGTACTAAATCTAGCCACTAAGAAGATAAGTGTTTCCAGAGATGTAGTGTTCCATGAGAGTGTATTCCCATTTGCTATGTTCATTGAGTCAAACAAGATCTTTCCTTCATTTCCCCAAATGAAATCATACTTGTCAGATGAGTTGTTTTCTCCCAGTAACATAAGTAGTGTTCCACATCCTGTAAATGATAATACTCACCATGAAGTGTCACCTGAGAACCTGCCCAGATATGAGCCTTCCTCATCCACATCCAATCCTTATAATGACAACTCCAGATATTCTCACTCACCCCTAGGAAGCCAAACATCAAGAAATTTTCCAATTGTTGACTCTCCAGATAATACTCCTTCTGATACACCTCACAGCCCTGCTGTTACAATCCATAATCAAGGGATTTCAATCCCAAATCAGAATAGACCCTCTAGAACCTTGAAAGTACCTACCTAGCTTAAAGATTATGAGTGTGCACTTCCCAGATTTCAGCAAACTCATCAAACCAATCAACTTCCCCAAAAGATAGTCAAAGCACACAGTCTTTTTCCTTCAACACATCTGCTCCCAAGCATCTTGTCAACTCACCTAATGAAACACATTCCAGTTGTCAGCAATTGATAGGAACTAGTCCACATGAATGTGAACCTAGCTCATATGAGGAAGCTGCTGTAAAACCTGCCTAGCAAGCAGCAATGACTCAAGAATTCCAAGCATTGTATGCAAATAAAACATGGGATCTAGTTCCTCTTCCAACTGGAAAGAGGGCAATTGGGTGTAAATGGGTATATAAGATCAAACATAAGGCAGATGGGAGTGTGGAGAGATTCAAAGCTAGATTAGTAGTTAAGGGATATACACAACAAGTTGGGATAGACTACACAGAAACTTTCTCACATGTAGTAAAAATGACAATTGTTAGGACTTTAATAGCAACAACAGTCAAAAAGGGGTGGCAAGTGTTACAATTAGATGTAAATAATGCCTTTCTTCATGGGGATCTCCATAAAGAAGTGTATATGGAGATACCACCAGGTCTAGTAGTGGATACACCAGGCTTAGTGTGCAAATTGAACAAGTCCCTGTATGGGCTTAAACAAGCAAGTAGACAATGGTATGAGAAACTAACTGAAGCTTTGTGTTCAAGGGGATACACTCATTCAATGCTTGATTATTCTTTATTCTATAAAAGGAGTGAAGGGTTAGTAGTGTTTGTAGATGTATATGTAGATGATGTCCTTGTCACTGGTACCCATCTGCAAGAAATTGAGTCCCTGAAAACCTTTCTACATGATACTTTTAAGATAAAGGACCTAGGGAGACTTCATTACTTCCTAGGACTAGAAGTTCAATATACAGAGCAAGGGGTCCTGATGTCACAAAAGAAATTCACTATTGAACTTCTGATAGAGTTTGGTTGTATAGATTGCCCATCTATGATCTCTCCTATGGATCCCTCAGTGAAACTGAAAGCTGATGAGGGAGCTCCACTAGCTGATCCATCCTATTATAGGAAGCTGATTGGTAAACTTAACTTTCTCACTAATACTAGGTTGGATATTGCATATAGTGTACAACATCTCAGTCAGTTCATGCAGAGTCCCAGGGAACCCCATTTAAAGGTAGCATATCATATTCTAAGATACTTAAAAGGTGCCCCATCTTTGGGCATTTTCCTCAGCAACACTACAGATTATAGTGTGAAGGCATTCTGTGATTCAGACTGGGCTACTTGTTCTCAATCAAGGAAATCAGTCAGTGGGTACATTGTGCTACTTGGAAATAGCCCTATCAGTTGGTAGTCTAAGAAGCAGTCTATTGTTTCATTATCATCTGCGGAAGCTGAATATAGGTCGGCTAGAATGGTGGTTGGTGAACTTGTATGGTTGGCAAGACTTCTCAATGAGCTTACTGTTCCATTAACCTTACCTATTCCCATCTTCTGTGATAGTCAAGCTGCCTTGCACATAGCAAGAAACCCTGTGTTCCATGAACGTACAAAACACATTGAAGTGGACTGTCACTTTGTGAGAGATCAACTACAAGAAGGACTAATTTCTCTTCATCATGTCTCTACTAATGAGCAGTTAGCTGATATCTTGACCAAGTCTTTGACAGGGATCAAACATGCTGCACTTCTCAGCAAGTTGGATGTGAGGTACTCCCCTCCAACTTGAGGGGGGGTGTTGAGATTATTTATTATTTTCATTCTTCTACACTTGTATTAGAATTAAGTAGTTAGTTAATTCTTGGGTAGATGTATAGCTACTATAAATAAGACATTACCTCTGTATTTTCTTTTTTTTCATGAGCTGAAATAATGAAAAGAAGCTCCTTCTTTCTAGAAGGTTCAATAATGTAACTGCTTCTCTCTCTCTCTCTTCGATAGTACAACGTCATCCGCCATTAGAGCTCGAATTGAGCTCATCCTTTCTTTCTTCAGTTATCTCCAAGTTTTTACATCGCCGTAAATCTAATATAAGTTGTGTTAGTAAACTGTATTTGTAAACTAATTCTAGAAAATAAAGCAGAATAATATATAAACAGAAAACGTAAAGATAGAAATCAATCCGAGCCCACTGAATTCACAGTGTTTCCTTAAGGAATTTAATCCCCTCCTAGTACCCAAGGTTATGGATTATTTCCTCCCAGGATAGAACGAATTACACACTGGTGTAGTGCTACTTCAAACCCCAGTATTTCAGCGAATACAAAGTTCCGTAGCAAATCACACTTACTGTTGCTTTGTTTGATGTTAAAAGTACGAAGAAGAAGGAGGAGAAACTCAGAAAATCGTATGAAAATTCTGAGCAAAATAGTCTTGTATTTATAGCCAAAGTTGGGCTGGAATCTGAAGAGGTGCAACTCTTCAGAATGGTTGTTTATGCAAAACAGCCACAGCATAAATGCCATAACATAAATGACTATTTACTCAACAATAAAGAGGGAAAATAAAGAGGAAAAATTGAAGGGGTAGTTAATTTTCTGTTACCAAAACAGAAAAACGGATTGAAATTAATTTTAATATTTATTTTAATATTAATATTCTGTTATTAAAACAATTATTTAATAACATTTCTGGTAATATTTTACTATTAACAAATAAACTTGGTCCAAAAAATTAATCAATCAATTTGACCGAAGTCGAAGTCGAAGCCGAGCGACGACGACGACGGCGCGAGGCTTGCCTTCTTCTCAACTCTTTAAGAGCTAGAAGAAGAGCAATTGCTTATATAGCCATAAAAAACCTCTTCCTCTTCCAATATGGGACAATGTCCCTTTGCCAAGGGGAACTTAAAATTTCACTCAAAAATTGCATTTCCCTCCATTTCCCATTCACCCTCTTTTAAGTATTTTAATATAATGCTAATTGGAGCACCTTATATTAATGCCCAACAGACTTCTTTCCTTTATTTTTCCGTATCCTCCTTGACACAGACGTGTTAATTAGTTTCTGCTGTTACGTTATGGCCAGTTTGATCAAGTTTATTTTTGGCGAAAAGTAAGTTTTTTTGATCAAAAGTAATTTTTTTAAAAGTTAAAGGTGTTTGACCAAATTTTTAGAAAGAGAATAATACTTTGCTTTTCACAAAAATTACTTTTTTCGGAAAACACATTTCAAATGAGCTGATTTTACAAACTTGGCCAAACATGCGCTATTACTTCAAAAAGTTCTGAAAAGAGAAGCCGTTATACATGTTATGACCGTGAATGAAACTGTTTAATTAGCAATATCCGCAGTTAAAACTTCAAACAATATCTCCAATTACGCAGATAATATCAATTATCAAGTGCACAAATAACCAAGAAAACAAAATTCTATGATCTAAAGAATGTGTCCTTAAAATAGTTCAACATTTTTGCACTTCACTGTCTACATTTTTTCTATATAATTAAAAGGTCATACATTTTCATATGCAATTAACAAAATCAATTATGTGCTTTGTTTATAGTCATTGTTCATTCTTTCTCTTGAATAGGTAAGACTCCATTTTTAATCTTGGCAAAGATTCTTAATTTTGTCATACACTGAACAGACTAGCTAGCTTTTCAACTGTTTCAAAGAAAAACATATTTTTTAAAATAAGAAAAAGGTGGTAAAATAGAGCTTTTTCATATTTCCTAAGAAGTAAAAGAAAAGAAGCAGAATGCACTGACAAAATGGTCATATAGATCAAATCATTCAAGGTCTTCAACAATGCGCAGTTAAGATATACTACTATATTTACATATTCGGAAAACGGTTTTAAACTTTTTAAATCATGCATACATGATAGTATTTTACTAAAAAGTGTTAGGTCATTTTACAAACTAATTAAATAAGAAGATTTGAGGTAAATCCTAACCAAAGATAATTCATCATAGATCTGAGACAGAGGATGAAAACAAGCAAGCATAGCTGAACATGAAATTTAACCATAGCCATAGCTGAATCCCGTAATACAAGAAGAGGATGGTGATTTACATAATATGGAATAATAAAGTAGGATACATAGATATAAATGGTCACCGATCTTTAACAAAGTTGACCCCCATACATTTGATATGATGAGACTAATGTTGTATATTGAAGATCTGAGCTTCCTTGCTTCTTTCTCTTTAGAGAAAAGAAGAAGATCCTTCTTCTCTGAAGATATGTCTCTGTCTGAGTTTTTCTCAGCCCCCTCTCTTCTTCTTCTCACTTAGTTTATATACTAGGTATCCTCGTTTACCCAACGGTCTTTAGCCATAGTACCTAAGCCATTTGACTATATCACTGATTGACCTTCTGAAAAGTCGTACATCCAATTTGCTGTTCAAGGACTCCGAATACGCGACCTCGGCCTTGGCCGAGGTGCGTGTCGTTATAGGATTGTATGGATACGACTTCGGCCCAAGTGACCTTTTGCCGTTCCTCTTCACGCGGATTCTCGTCTGATCAGATTTCGACCCATACAATTGGTCCCTCCGCCTATTGGGGTCATCTTTTGGCGAGCTCGATGGGCGGACTCTATCGATTCAAAAGTTGTGAGGTGGTTCCCCGCCCATGGAAGGCGAGGACTGACTTCAATAGCCCTGCTGGGGATGAGCCGGAACCTGTTCTTTCTACGATGGATGCTGCGGCACTCACGGCGTTAAAAGCCAAATGGGGAATTCCTGATCACATTGAACTAGTTCCAGTGGGTCGGGACATAGTGCACATACACCGCCCGTGCTACTGCGCGTTTTATGCGTATCCATTTGTCATCGGATACACGCTTACCCTTCCCTCCTTGGCGGTGAACTTCTGCCGCTTCTATGAGGTGTGTCCGGCTCAACTCTCTCCATACGTATACAAGCTCTTTCTTATGCTTATCAAGTACGCGGAGCTGGCTGATCGGGGAATTTCTCTACAACATATGCTTCACCTCTTCACCCCCCATTTTCATAGGGGCACGATGATTCACATGCGTCACCGAGGAACCAAGGGTTTGGTGGTGAAGATGGATGACAAGACCAACCGCCGCTTCTGGGAAAACTACTTCTATGTCCGCACGGAGCACATGGTGTCTAACCCCGCTGGGTTCCCTGAGGCATGGAATTTCGGCCGTAGGTCTCCCTTTCCTTTTATTACATTATATTTTTTGAATATGGTTCTTGATCGTCTCCCTTTAGTGATCGTCGAGTGTTTTCTGTTTCGGCAGTCGAGAGGGTACCTCCTCCGCAAGTTGCCGATATTCGTGGATGGGTGAGCTCGATTCTGCCCCACACGATGGGGATTCGCGAATGGGCGCTTTTCCACGAGAGGTTTAAGCGCAAGCCTTCTGCTGGTAAGTCGGCTTATTTCAGCCGTAGTTTCTTTGTTCATTGCCCCGTTTTCTTATTTATCTTATCTTTGTTTGATCGAGTTTCTTGTGGGCAGATCGAAGAGGAGCGAGAAGGGCAAGGGCTCCTGCCCTTGCTTCCCGTCAACCGGCTTCCTCTCCCCGGCCCGTACCAAGAGCAACTGTGGACGAGGGCGGCCAAAGTTTGGTTGCTCGGCAGACCGCATCTACGACCGAACCTATTCATTTGGAGGTTGCTCCTCGGCCAGAGACTCCAGTCCCCACAGTCCGTTATACGGGCGAACCTTCTCGTGGCAGTGGCGAAGAGGCCCCGTCAAAGAGGCGGAGGATAGTGTTGGAAGGGGCGTCTTTGGGTGAAACGCCATCGAGAGGCGACCTCGTTTTAGCGGTGCCTGAAACCGGTGGTGGTGCCAGCCTGGGTGTGGAGGCGATGCCCGTTGCGGGCCCGGAAGAGGATGCTGCGGTAGGGGGACAGAGTTCTGAGGCTGCCGCGACTGTTCCGAGCAGCCCATCGACGTCTCGGCCGGCCCGTACCCCATCTTCAGCTATTAAGAGGTTGAAGGGCATAGTGGTGGAGGATTATGAGTCCGATCTGACATCGATCCTAAGGACATGAGGATGTTAGAGGAAGGCTTTACCAGGGTCGATGTAAGGGCGAAAGGCCCTTCGCGTGTGCTCGAAATTCCATCGGACTTTAATCTGTTGGAGGACACGGTGGACTTGGTGCCCCAATTCGACCTTCTGTGCTCTGCTACCGAAAGTGGGTCTCTTCGGGAGATCAGCGATTCTGGTTTGTCACGCGGTGTCGCTGGGATGGCCTTGGGGGTGAGTTTCCATTTGCTATTTTCTTTCCTTTGTGCCATTTGCTTACGCTGATTCTTCCTCCCCTTTTTTTAGACTTACATGCTGGAGATTGAGAGTGCTCGTAGGGCCAAGACGCGGGCTGAAGTCTTTCTGAAAATGGCCGCAAAGTATCACCGGTATCGCAATAGATGCCATGAGAAGCACGAGCATCTTAAGGTGAGAGCAGTAACACTCAATCTCTCAGGGAGGAGCTGGAGAAAAGGGACGAGGATCTGATGCGGTCTATCCGCGGATGTAGCGACCTCGAGGGGCTGCATAGGACCAAAGACGAGGAGCTCAAGGTGGGCAAAGGGTTTGCGGAGAAATGCGAGGACCTTCAGGCGAAGGTGTTATTTATGCGGGCCGAGCTTGAGCACAATGCCACTAGACTCGCCAATCTGGGTGCAAAGTGGATGGAGAAGGTGGCTGAGCTAAAAAGTAAGGTGGCCGAGTTAGAGAGAGCCGAGGGAGCTCGAGTGGGGGCATTGGCAAGGGCGGCGGTGCTGGAAGACACTATCTGCGTCCTCACGTCTGAGCGGGAAGCTGAGAGGGCGATGGCCACACTGAGGGAAGCACAACTCGAGGAGCGGATCGGTGAACTTGATCGGGATGCTTCAAGCCTGGGAGACCGAGTTACGGCTCTCGAGGCCGAGAGGGCTCAACTATTGGCTCAGGTCCGCCCTCAAGAATCTGCCCCTGTTGCTATTTCCCCCGCCGTTTGTACGATCTATAGGTCCATGCTGAGGCCCAACGAGATATATATATAGGTTTGTGGGCGGCGGGGAGCATTCCTGAGGTCGCTTTTGAAAATGCTCGGGTCAAGGCACGCGAGGCTCGTCTTGCCTACGGTTATGACCCTATGACACCGGAGGCTGGTGTGGGTGCTGAGATTGAAGATGGGATTCCTTCCGGTGATGACAATGCTGGAGAAGACGGTGGTGGAGATGAGGCCGAGGGAAACTTTTATAACTTTCTGTACTTAGCTTTTTGTTTGTTGTTCTTTTGTTGTTTCCGGGTGGGCGCCCCCTTTTTTGTCCCTTTGTAAGATAATTATCTTTTCTTTGAATGAAATGATTGCTTGTCTTCGTTCGTATGTTTTTGGCTTTCCCTTCTCTTTTCCCTTTCGAATTTCTCGGATTTTCTCGCAATAAGTCCCTGAGTTCTGGTAGTTGATCTGAGTGGGATCGAATTTGACTCGCTAATTTGAACTCGACTTTGTTAACCCGAGCGGGGTTGAATCTCGTCTTGCAAATTTTGAGCGAAGCCAATTTGGATTTGTTAATTCGATCGAGGTCAAATATTTTCGTACCAGTTTTGAGCAAAGTCGCTTTTGACTTGTTAGTTCGAGCGAGGTCGAATTTCCTCTCGCCAACTTGGGCGAGGTCACTTTGGACTTGTTAATTCGAGCGAGGTCGAATTTTGCCTCGCCAACTTGGCAAGGTTAGCTTTAACTTGTTAATTCGAGCGAGGTCGAATTTTACTTTCGCTTAGGGATGGCCGGGGCCGCATGGGTGTGAATTCAAACGAGGTCGAATTGTGACCCGTGATGAGTTCGAGCGAGGTCGAACATTAATTTGTTAATTCGAACGAGGTTGAATTTTACTCGCTTGGTGACGGCCGGGGGCTCTAAGGGTGTAGATTCGAGTGAAGTCGAATTGTAACCCGTTGTGAGTTCGAGCGAGGTCGAACTTTTCTTTCGCTTGGCGCTGGAGATGGACGTAAGGGCATAAATTCGAGCGAGATTGAAATTGTAACCCGTTGTGAGTTCGAGCGAGGTCGAACATTCCTTTTGTTTGGCGATGGCCGATGGCCGTAAGGGTGTAAATTCGAGCGAGATCGAAATTGTAACCCGTTGTGAGTTCGAGCGAGATCGAACTTTCCTTTCACTTGGCGATGGCCGATGGCCGTAAGGGTGTAGATTCGAGCGAGGTTGAATTGTAAACCCGTTGTGGTTCAAGCAAGGCCGAACTTTAACTTTGCTTGGCGACGTGAGGGCTCGGTGGAATGGTGAGATTTGCCTGTTGCATTGCTTTTATTGGAGAATATTATTCGTTGCTGCATCATTTATGCGTGCGTCGGGGTGAGTCCCGATTTATTTAATTTTGCTTTCATTGGAGAGTATTATGTGTCGGGGTGAGTCCCAGTCTATCTAGTCCCTTCATTCACGGGACGGGCGATGAATTTTGCGTGTACCCTGGGACTTGATTAATTCGAACGAAGTTCGGGCGTGATTTGTAATATTTAGTCGGCTGAACCGGCATAGGATTGCCATGGCGAGCATACGTGCAAGCTTTTTGTGCTCATGTTCTGCCTGTGTTGGAGAGACTGTATGTTCCATGGGCTCACCGCCCAGTCCCAGGTTGTGGAGGTTTTTTCTTAGTAATGTCGGCCTGTTCTGAGCCGTTTGTCTGTTATTCACAGTATGGTACGGTGTTGAGGGTTTTGCTCGATCGTTTCCTGCGAGACGATGTGGTGCGGAATGTTTTTCTGGTGTGGCCATCTGGTCATGGGTCAAAGTAAATAAATGTAATGCATGAAAAGTACGTCAATAAAATCTCTTGGATTGTCATAAGACCATTATGCCATTGAGTAATATCATGAAGTAAACTTTTTTCAACTTAGGTATTTTTCTGAGACCCATGAACAGATGATAGAATAACAAGGTACATGGGAATTCAAGAACATAAGCACTTCTAATACTTCTATGAATAGAGTCTTTTATAGAAGTTGTGCATTTTCTCGTTTCGTTTGTATCCTATGGATCATGCCAAAAGGAAAGAAGGGATAGCCTTAACATACCTGAGCCAGTTCTCTTGACAATCCCTCTAACACACGTTAATTGTGACAAAACACATGACGACAAGATCAGAGTAGGAAAAATTCGTATGATATTTTTGAGAAAGATTGTACCGGACTTCTTTGAACTATCCTTTCACGTTAGATCCTGTAAGATTTTAGAGAAAATTCATGTTGGATCATAGTCATTTTTTCTTTTAATGGTATAGGAATGTTATCTTAACTTTGAAAAGTCCTATACTTTTCCAATAAAGAGGCCAAGAATTCTTTGCGTGTAAACGAGTTATCATTTTGTCTAGTGACTCATTTGTATAAGGGGTGCTGCCACGTGAGTGCCCCTCACTTATCCAATTATCCACCCATTTTTCTTAATCAATCCATTAATTCCCCCACTAGTCCAAATAAGAGCAGTTCTGTCCTAGAGAGTCTACAAGCCATGTCTAGTAGAATCTTGTTTATGTGTGTGTTTTGCACCACACTTATAAGCAGGAGGCTACAGGGAATTTAGGACTGTCACTCTTTCTTCTTACTCTAGATCGTGTGGTAGAGCTAACTTATAAAAATTAAGATCTCGAAAATTCTATTCGTAATAAGATGATGCCTACATTCAGAAAGACGATAGATAAGAGATATAGCTGTGGAAGTGTTGAGTTAGAGGAACTTGATTTTGCATCTTGGTTATGATAAGTAAATGAGAGGTCTTCAGCAGATCACGTGTGTACTAAAAGGTGTACAGTTCTTGATAAGGAGCTTTTAGAAAAGAATACTTATCCACTCTTGGGTAAAAAGGAATAACGGAATCGAAAGTTAGACACTAGTTGTAGCAAGTAAAGAAGCAAGGTGAAGAGGGTACGAGGTACCCGGCTAATGAAGATTATCCTTATTTACCATTTAGAAAGAGAGAAATAAGAATTTTGAGTTACCTTGAACAGTAACAGAGGTATGTATAATTGGCCACATCGATCTAAGTTATGCTCTATGGGAGCTAACAAATATAGTTTAAGGAGAAGGACATAATATCACGATCCGGCTGGGGTTAGAGTGAGACAAAATGGTGGATGAATTGTTTGCGTTAGTTGACATTTCCGAAGGATATTGCAAATGTACTAATAGATCTCCTTGTGAGACACCCAGATGGTGCACACTAAATAGTACAGCTAGATATGAGTACTACAAATATAGGAACTGGAAACCTTGAAGGGATAAATATTACCTTAGTATGGCTCCCGTCCCTAGTAGAGGGAGAATGTTAGGCAGCCCAAAGAGCCAGTAGATGGAGCAAGGGAAGATAAAAAGTGAAAGAATGCCTTGTTAAAATTTTCAGGATAAAGTGATAAATAGAAATATTAGCAGGGAAGTACGAAGAGGGATAATGAAGCATTATGAGTGAGATGTGATACATGGATGGCAACAGTAGAGTGTTACAGAATGTATAGTCAAATGAAGAAAGAAACGAGAGGTGATGGGCCTTACGACAACAAAAGAGTATAGGCCATACAGTCACATCCTCATTTCGAGAAATTGGTTCGCGAGTCTAACGTGAATAACAGAAGGAAAAGTTAGACCCTAGAGTAATAGAAATCAGTATGGACTGGTGAACAAGAAAAACTAAACATGAATTAGGAACTGCGCGATGTGATAATAGTCAGCATCATGAGAATTTCAGATTGCATTCTGACAATAATAAAATAGACAACAGACGAAGATCCACGATGAATTTAGAGAATGGTCACTTAGGGAGACGCTTCCCTAAAGCAGGCAATATAAGCAAAGTTAAGCTTAAGGGACTGTATGTGCCAGTTACACTAAGTGTCACCATCGCGAGTGAGTAATTTTGTTATCCTTGGTATAGAAGGATTACCGCAAGGCGAGTAAGAATCATTGATAATGTGAAAGGACGCCAAAGATGAAGAGGAAAAACATCTATAGGCAGGTCGTCATAGCTCCAAGTCTTAGTACTCCCCTAAAGGGGGGAATATGGAATGATAAAGGAAGAATGCGATAAAAATGAGAAAGGGATGATATTGAACTTATCCAAATGTTACAGACATGCTATGATTCCAGAACGTTATGTAAGCACGACGTCAAAAAAAAGGAAGTAAGGGTTCCTACCCGGGATGTTATTGACAGATAAGGAACCAGTACGTAAGGTAAGTTAAGACAAGGAAATAATCCAAGAAAGATTATGCGGAATATGGATATGAGAATGGGCCGACGAGTAGTTAGTAGTTGATTCAGGAAGAGCCTAGTCATGACTAGACAAGAAATTACAGACAAATCAGCAGATCATGCAAGATAAATGTAGTAAACCCCAACATGGATAATTCAGCCTTGCAGTAATGTCATTATAATACTTGATATATATTCAAATAGTTGTGGGGGTAGTCAAAGGTACCGTATAAGTGTTACGGGGATAAAAGAAAGTGTCACTGGGAAGGTAGTCAAAATATCAATTCAGAAGCAACCCTACAAGCACAAGGACACGGAGGCAAGCAACTACGGATGATTATAGGCAAGGAAAGACATCAAAAGGGTTGTAATAAGCTCACAGTTTTACGAGAGTCAAGGGTTCTCCCTAAGTACTACAACGAAAGACTAGCTGAGGAAATAAGAAAGAAGGTTTCAACCTAAGCACAACGACCTAAAGAGGAAATGGTCGTGTAACAACAGTCTCACAACAACATTATTAGCACTCCAAAGGAAAGTGGCACCTATCGTGGCTAATGAACGGGAAGTAAAATTAAAAGTAATATTCGAGATCATATGAGTTACACGAGAACTCTGGAATGTGTGGGCACTAAGATAAGCTAATTATGGACGCAACAAGGGGGCAGAAAGACCACGAAAAGTAATAGCATACGTTGAAAGAAAGCTAAGATGGAACGAAAGAAAGTATTCGATCAATGATCCAGAGTTAGTTACGTTATGAACGCACTTAAGGGTTCGGAGTTATATACATGCAGCATATATAGCCGTAAAAGATTCTGGTATACGTTAAATGAAAGAATTGAGCCCAAGACTTAGACAAAAGATTAAATTGTTAAAGGATTGTATCATGCATATTCCTCAGCGCCCATGAAAGGCTAAACAGAATAACTAATACCATGAACCACAGATCGGAGATAACTTAAGCCGACATAAAGGCCGATCGGAAGAAGGAGGAAAAGAGTTACATCAACGAATTAAATTAGGAATCCCATTATTGGACCCAGAAGTTATAGGAATCATGATTAAGAACATAGCAGAATCACCCTTAATATCAGAGATACAAGAGAGATAGTACAGTAGCCATATACTATAAGGGCGTCAGAAGAATACCTGCCTCATAAGAAGTCAGTATGAAGCTCCTACCGGATTGTGTATGCACCAGAGGTGCAAGTATCATAATAGAGCTTCAAGTTGTGGAGGCGAATTATACCTATATGGAAGGGAGGTTATGGAAGGATTAAAAGAGGTGAGGCGGTATTTTAAGGAAAGTAAGGTAAAGGTGAACAACGTACGAGATACTCAGGTGCAAAAGATTATGAATTATCCATACTTCAGATGGAGGGCTAGAAGCGTAGGGATTCAGTATCCGGGAATGATAGCGGCGTCATCAGTGGCATATTTTCTAGCCTATGGTTCTAGGTATCAAGAAGTCTAGTTAAGAGAGTAAAGAAGAGTTAGAGACGATGCGATGTCTCTCTTGATGTTCCAGAATAATACAAGAAAATCTATGGTGCAAGCAAATTGAAGGAAGGTTGCGAGTAGTATAAATAGATATGTGTAAGTCCCAAGCTAAAGTATGGTAAAGCGACAAGATTTTAGGAAGACAGGAGTAAGGATAAGAATGGGCAAGTGAGAAGGTGACGAGAATGGATAAATCCTCGGGATTAAACCCATAAAAACAAGAAGAGTTGATGGTTTCTCTAAGTTATTGAAATCTCAGTATTACCTGGGTGAACTCAAAGGAGTCTAAGACTAGTAGCATTTAGAGGAGATGGAATGCTACCCTGGTAGTAGAATGAAGGTGTAATTTAGATAAATGAAGGATGACATTTGGGACTTCGATGGAGTAATGATTTTATGAATGTACAAGATTAAAATACCCACGTAGGGTAAATCACATTGGGATGCTATGAAATACGATTATGGAAGTATAGTGTCGTATCGCCCCTAGGTGGATCAAGAAAATCGCTTCAAATGTTCCACGATGAGACGTAAGCCCTAGTGGCAAGGTATTACATAAGAAGTTTCAAGTTATCAGTAGTATATTGTAGATCAATATCAAGGTGAATTAACAATGGATGGACAAAAGTCACAAAGTATGAGATGAGATTAGGCCATCATTCTTAAGATAAATTGTAATGAGGAAGCATTAAATATGGGATAAGCAACGAAAGTAACCCGGAGTTTGGTAGCAGACCTCAGTAACGATAAACTGAAGTAAGAGTTGTGGTATAGTATGACCTACCTAGATGTAGTAAAGTCATACAATGGATAACCAGGTCTATAAAATAAGATACCACCATATTCGCATGTTCTACAAAGTACCGAGCAAAGAACTTCAGTACACCTATAGATGCCCAGAGAGACATCCAATTAAGCCTTGTATATGTTTACAAAGTAAGTCCTAGAGATTGGCTAAAAGCTAGAGGAAAAAGGAGAGGAGAGTTGCATAGGCACACTTACAAGTTCAGTATCGTAGAGGCTGCATGATAGAAGGTAGCAACAGTTACGAGATTGGAAGGAATTCGATCACAAGTCATGGCGTGGGAAAGAGGCCTAAAGGGGGGAATGCCCTGGCCTTTGGATTTATTCACAGAACAACTGCCTATATGGGAAGGAGAGTATTAAGGTATTCAGAAAAGTTATAAGTTATAAAAATAATAAGAGCATCAGTCAACATTCGAGGACGAATGTTCCAAAGGAGGGAATGATGTTATGCCCCGCAATATTACGTCGATATTACGTCCCGCAGTATTATATTACGATGATGTTATGCCTTGCAGTACTAATTACGATGATGTTACGCTTAGTGGTATTAAATTACGACGATGTTGCACCCTGTAGTATTGTACGTTGAATTTGTCGTAAGGTAATTGACATCAGTCCATGGAAAAGATTATTTGGAAATTATAAGGATTATGCTACTTCAAACAAGAGATGAGTAAATTCGTGAAGGTGAGAGGGGAAGCAAGTCAAAGAAAATGAATTTGCGTCCAAGTTTGGCATGTTGGGATAAAATTCGGGCCGAGCGTTAATACCCGATATTTATGGACTAGTACCATACAAGGTACCATATGACCATGATAGTAGGATGTAAAAAGTGTATTAAAAATAAGAAAAATTTTAAGTAATTTGAGATAATTCTTAATTATGCGGATAATTTGTTAATTATCGGGTAGCGGGATATTACCTAATAAAATTAATTGAGTGTTGGATAAGATCAAAATCCCACGTGGCAGCAAGCCACTACACCAGTCGTATGACTCTTAGTCGTAATTCATGACTAAGAGTCATTTTTAAATAGGTGGCAACCTCATTTGTTACATACAAGATATTTGCCTTCTAACATTTTCAATACAAAATAAGATTCCTACAAACATTTCCCTTCTAGCTTTTTCAATACAAAAATTAGATGTGAAGCTTTTCCAAGTAGTAAGGTGACTTCATATAAAGATTCCTACAAATGCTTACAAATTCCTACAAAGGAATACTACAACAGAACGCTAGAATTCCTACAAGTTTCAACAATTTCAACGAAAATTATTTACACATTAGCAACGTGAGATTTTGTGATTCTAAGGGAGTACGGTGTAACTTTTTCAAGAATATTACACGAATTTTTTCCTACTCCAGGTATGTTAAGGCTATCCCTCCATTCTTTTTGGCATGATCTATACGACACGATCGAAACAAGCAAATGCACAACTTTCATAAATGACTCTATTCATAGAAATACTAGAGATGCTTATAGTCTTGACTCCCCATGTGTCATATTATACTATCATCTATTCATGGGTCTCAAAAATATGTAAGTTGGGTAAGTTTATTTCATGATATTAATTAGAGGCATAATGGTCTTATGACGTACCGAGAAATTTTATTAACGTATTTCATATGCATTTCATGCATTTATACATGCACATTGACCCATGACCAGATGGCATTATATACGCGTATATATATATATATATATATATATATGTGTGTGTGTGTGTGTGTGTGTGTGTGTGTGTGTGTGTGTGTTTATGGGATATGGGAAAGGTTATGGCGTTATATACGCACCACCACCTGATCAGCTCGTATAATTTTGGTGGCGTTTGTTCCTTGTTCGTGCACCTGGGAGAGTGCTCGTGTTCCTATCCCAATCAAGAAAAAAGGAAAAATAACAAGTTAACATCAAACGAAATCGCCCGTTACCTTGACCTGATTGGCTGGCGAGGTGAGAGGGGTGCTGTAGAACGACTCATTTAGTCCCGTACTCGAATGACGGTTTCAGATTTGGTAGCCCCGTGCTTAGCTCCGTCGTTAGTCGAGTTTGGACTTCTTATGGACTGACAATTTACTTCGTCCGTTGAAATCTTGAGCTCGAGTCCCGATACGATCCCGTCCGGGGTCCACGAAAATAAAGGAAACATAAGTTATATTCCGTGCATACGGGTAGGACAAGCTTGTTATTTCAAAGAATCATACAATAGGTTATTGTCCTTCCCTAAGGGAGGGGGGGGGGGGAGGCAATGCGCATGAAGTATAGATCGGTATCTAATGTTAATATTGCAGATAGGAATACGGATGTGCTCAATGTGTAGTGGCCATAATTCTGCTTTGACAGCTCATACTCACGACATGCCAAACCCATCGCCTCAGCAAGACGTGGATTTTGTATAGATATCAGACTTTGATTTCATGCGAAGATCTGACCCTGGTTTATTCGGTTATTTCAAAAGCTTTCCTACAAATTTCTCAAGTTGGTGTTTGTAAATGAAAGGGAGAGGCTACGACAACCTGGAAGTGCAACTCTAGCTGACTTTAGATCTAGAGGAAACTAAAATTTTGGTTAGAAAATCCCCGCAGACGGCGCCAAATTGTTTGACTAAAAAGTGTTAGGTCATTTTACAAACTAATTAAATAGGAAGATTTGAGGTAAATCCTAGTCAAAGATAATTCATCTTAGATATGAAATAGAGGATAAAAACAAGCAAGCATAGTTGAACATGAAATTTAACCATAGCCATAGCTGAATCCCGTAATATAAGAAGATGGTGGTGATTTACATAATATTGAATAATAAAGTAGAATACATAGATAAAAATGATCACCGATCTTCAACAAAGTTGACCTCTATACATTTGATATGATGAGACTGACGTTGTATATTGAAGATCTGAGCTTCCTTGCTTCTTTCTCTTTAGAGAAAAGAGGAAGATTCTTCTTCTCTGAAGATATGTCTCTGTCTGAGTTTTTCTCAGCCCCCTTTCTTCTTCTTCTCACTTAGTTTATATACTAGGTATCCTCGTTTACCCAATGGTCTTTAGCCATAGTACCTAAGTCATTTGACTGTATCACTGATTGTCCTTCTGAAAAGTTGTAACATCCAATTCGCCGTTCAAGCACTCCGAATACGCGACCTCGGCCTTGGCCGAGGTGCGTGTCGTTATAGCGTTGTATGGATACACTTCGGCCCAAGTGACCTTTTGTCGTTCCTCTTCACGTGGATTCTTTTCTGGTGAGATTTCGACCCATACATATAGAATTTTTTTTTCATCATACATATTTGCGTGGTTAGTTTACATAATTGTACATATTTTTAGTGTATGCTGATATATTCACATTTAAATTCTTCTTTAAATACCCTAGAGAAAAATTACTTTTTCTTTGTTCTTTAGAGCCTAGTTTCTTTTAACAAGGTGTATCTGCTTTTAATTACAATTCCTAAAATATACTTATACAATATTAGTTTCAAGTTTAGAAAATTCAACACAAACAGATGGAATTGAACACACAGTTACAAACCTTATAGGTAAACTATAGATGACAGCAAAGTGGGAAAATTGATGATGCTAATGAATTCAAGATCAATTTAATCTTTAAAATTCAATATGGTTTTGGAGTACAACATATATAGTTCCAAATTAAAGCAAGACAAGTTTAGTTTAAGAAATATAAACTAAACTCATTCAAAGCACGTACATGCATATGGATTTTCTTAGTTCATGTATTAGAAGATTAATGTAAGAATTTATGTATGGTTATGTACATGTATTTAGGAAATGGGATAATGCCTATTCTAAACTAACAGGTAAATGTAACTTCTAGGAGAAAATCTATAAATACCAATGTATACAACCTTGTTATATAAATCAAGTTGTGATCAAGAAATAAAGAGAAATATTTCATCCACTTGTTTTCAGGAGAATATCATTGAAGTGTTCTTCCGTTAAGTACTTTTCAACATTTGGAATCAGAGACATTCGTCTTGAATGTGGAGTACTCGAATTGTTTGAAGATTTGAGAAAATGACCTTCAAATTAATATAAATGTGAATGAAACTAAGCTACTATAGTTACGAGAATGCTGGCCAAATTGACGAAAAGTAATTTGATAGGTTGAACTACTAAAATTTCAAAAGTTAAATATTTTTTGAAGGATTATTTTGATTGGCAAGGAACCTAAAAACATAAAGGTGTCAACCCTGACAAGGCAGTTGCTTATATATGGAGAACTGTACAGTGAAGAATCTTGAGTAGAGCGATAGCGAATGATATCACTGCAATGAGCTAGAAATATGGACAAGAAAATTCACATTATATGCTCGTCTATAAAAGGTATCAAAATTCCGGCAATGAAACAGTAATCTCCACCTTAGCTGTGCTGCGAGTGCACCAGCATCAATGGCGGAAGCTTCACACCATGAGCTCAATGGTATTCGAAGAAGAAGAAGGAGAAGATAACCGGATGAACATTCTGGAAGAAAAGGAGATTCTACTCCATTCATTCAATTACTCAATTGAGTGGAACTCCTCCCACTATATACAAGAGTGTAAGGACAAAGCTAACTAACTAAAACCAACTGACAGCTGTCACTACTCTTGACTGACTGTACTTAGCCACTAAGCTAACTAACTAACGCTAACAAAGCTGATTATATAAACTAATGGAAAATAATTAATCTTAACACCCCCCCCCCCCCCCTCAAGTTAGAAGTGTTGCAAACACAGCCAACTTGTCCAATGTGACACTATGTTAGATTCCAGTTAAGGCTTTAGTCAAAATATCTGCCAGTTGATTGTCTTTTCCAATGTGATGGAGTGAAACTAATCCTGCTTGTAATTGATCGCGCACAAAGTGACAGTCCACTTCTATGTGTTTGGTTCTCTCGTGGAAGACTGGATTCTTGGCAATGTGAATTACAGATTGATTGTCACAGAACACTGAAATAGGCATTGGAAAAGGGACATCTACTTCTTCAAACAGCCTGCTCAACCATACCAGTACCCCCACCACTTTCCTCAAAGCCCTGTACTCTGCTTCTGCAGAAGATAGTGATATAGTTTCCTGTTTCTTGGACTTCCAACTGACAGGGCTATTTCCCAGAAGCACCAAATACCCTGTAATGGATCTCCTGGAATCTGGACAACTTGCCCAATTAGAGTCACAATATGTTTTGACTGTGCAATTTGTATCCTTGGACATGAAGATTCCCAAAGTGGGATCACTTTTCAAGTATCTAAGCAGATGGAAAGCTGCCTTCAAATGAGGTTCTCTAGGCTCTTACATGAACTGACTCGAGTGTTGAACACTATATGCAATGTCCAGTCTAGTGTTAGTTAGGAAATTTAGCTTCCCTACCAGTTTCCTGTAGCATGTAGGATCCTGTAGGATGGTACCTTCTTTGGCTTTTAGCTTTATTGTAGGGTCTAAGGGTGAAAAACAAGGCTTGTAATCTAGGCAGTTATACTCCTTCAACATGTCCAGCACAAATTTCCTTTGAGAAATTATTACACCATCATCCTTGTACATCACCTCCAGCCCTAGAAAGTAGTGCAGTTGTCCCAGATCTTTGATCTTAAACTGCTCATGTAAAGAGTCTTTCAATTGTGTGATCTCTTATTGATCAGTTCCAGTAAGTAGCACATCATCCACATATACTGCAACATATACAATTTCCATTTTTCTTATAAAAGAATGAGTAGTCATTCATGGAGTGTGTATATCCTTTTGAGCACAAAGCCTCAGTCAGCTTTGCATACCACTGTGACTGGCTTGCTTTAAACCATAGAGAGACTTGTTTAGTTTGCATACCAGTCAAGGTTTATCCACAACAAGTCTAGGTGGAGTCTGCATATATACTTCCTCATTAAGGTCTCCATGGAGGAAGGCATTGTTTACATCTAGCTGAGATATACACCATTCCTTCTTCACTATTGTGGCTATTAATGCTCTCATTGTTTTCATCTTCGCTACTGGGGAGAATGTTTCTGCGTAGTCAATTCCTGCCTATTGTGTGTAGCCTTTCACAACCAATCTGGCCTTGAACCTTTTTATACTACCATCAGCTTTATGCTTCACTTTGTAAACCCACTTGCATCTTATTGCTTGCTTCCCTGGTGGTAGGGCTACCAGGTCCCAAGTGTGGTTGGAATATAGAGCCTTAAATTCCTGTGTCATTGCAACTTTCCATGCAAGATCAATAGCTGCTTCCTCATATGATGATGGTTCCCTATCATGACAAACATTTCTCACAAGAACTTGACTGTTAGGAGTTAATAGATCAGAGGCAACATGATGGTTCATAGAAAAGAATGCACTAAGGGAGTTAGTATTTGGTTTAAGTTTGGGTAGAGAATGTACATAGTCTTGTACATAACTAGGTGTCTTGTGTGTTCTTGAGGACTGTCTCAGCTGCATGGGTTCTGCATGAGGTTGTTCAGTATGATCTTGTGATGGAAATTGTATTGGGGAATTAGGTACTATGGAGGATGATGAGGAGTGATCATGTGTAGGTGACATGAGATTAGTTGTGCTGTCAGCATTACTCCTTTGAACACTCAAATGTTCAGATGTTTTTTGTGTAATGTTTGTACTATCAGAAGGTTGCTCACATAGAGGTTCAATAAAAGGAATTGAATGAGGGATACATGATTGGAGAGATATATTCATATTGGTTGCAAATGGAAAGATAGATTCATTAAAAACTACATCTCTGGAGACAATGATCTTTTCTAGTGGCTAGACTTAGGACTTTCTATCCCTTTGTGTTAAAGGGATAGCCAACAAATACATGTGGTGTTGTTCTAGGTTCAAATTTGTCTCTATGAGGTCTAGGTATAGTGAGGTAGCACAGGCAACCAAAACTTTTTAGGTGAGAGACTTTGGCTTTCTCTTATACAACAGTTTATATGGAGTTTGATCATTAATAGAAGTGGAAGGGAGTCTGTTTATGATAAAGTTTGCACAGAGTATACATTCACCCCAATACCTTAGGGGCAGTTTAGATTGAAAGAGAAGAGCTCTAGCAGTTTCAAGGAGATACTTGTGCTTTCTTTCCACTACACCATTTTGTTGTGGAGCGTAGGGGCAAGTTCTTTGATGTATGATACCTTTGGATTGAAATAACATGTTTGTTTCTGCATTGATGAACTCTAGTCCATTATCTGTTCTCATAGCTTTGACATTTACTCCAAACTGATTTTCCACCAGACTAATGAATCCCTTAAGTACTTGATGGCATTACTCTTACTGGATAGGAGATGAGTCCAAGTGGACCTACTGAAGTCATCCACAACGGTCATGAAATATTTGTACTTATCACGTGTGGGCACATGATATGGTCCCCATAAGTCAACATGTAGGAGCTCAAAATTCTTATTAGTTGTGTTAGTTCTCTAAGGAAATGGGAGCCTTTCCTGTCTGGCCATTGGGCAGATGGTGCAATTAAAAGGTTGTTTGGAAGAAAAGGTCACAGGAATAGAGGAGATATTTTTTATTTTAACAAAGGGAAAATGCCCAAGTCTGTTATGCCACAGAACATCTACACTGTCTCCAACACACAGATGAGAAAATGCACAAGGAGAATTAGATGATGAATTCACAGAAAGAAATTGTTCTTCAATACCTGCACTTGAACTATTTACAATTAAAGATGAAAGAACACACTTATTGACATGAGATGGTGTATCTACAATAGAATGAAATGGACATTGTGTGTTACAAGTGCAGTGAGTGACAGGGGTGGACAAGAAATCAATGGCATTTGCTCCAAGATTTGCACTATTATTCTTCAAGCACCTCGAGCACAAGATGTAAATCCCATCTTTGACTCTACCAATCACCAGAGGCCTCTTCATTAAAGGGGCCTGCAGTATACAACAATGTTTTATGAAGGCAACAAGACAACTAAGATGACAGGTTAGAGAGTGAACATAGATTAAGTTGTATCTAAAAGAAGGAAATAGCATTACCCTATTCAGAGTGATCTTAGGAGTAACTAAAACATTACCAATCTTATTCACCTTCACTTTGTAACCATTTGGGAGAATGACAAGTAGAGGATAAGGTAGAGTTACTATATTGGTCAACAAGGATCTATTAAAGGTCATGTTATTTGATGCCCCTGAATCTATAATCCATGAGCCAGCCTTGTTTTTGAAACATTCACATGAGAGTTTCCCAAAATTAATAGAGGAGGTGCAGACTATGATACCTGCAAAGTTTACTGATGAAGTGTTGGCATTGTCTGAGCTGTCTCTTCCTCCTCCTGATTGGAATTGATGTAGTAGGTTCACAAGTTGATTGTATTCTTCCTTTGTGAGACTCACATTTTGAGCACTGCAGTTCTCATCACCGGTATGCTAAGTATCTGTGGATGCTACATGTGCATTAGCCATTCCTCTATTTCCCCTATTGAACCCGGTACTTTGGTTCACACCAAAATTATTCCCATAGTTATAGTTTTGTTTTGGATTTTGATTGAAACTGGAAGCTTGATTGTGGCTTAGATTTGGATTCTGATTTTGATTGAAGCCTTGAGGATAACCATGAAGTTTATACCACTTCTCTTTTGTGTGTACTGATCTTTTGCAGTAATCACAAAAGGGTCTATTTCTATTGTTGTGAGAGTTATTAGGAGAGTAATTTGTCTTGAACGATGTTGTCCTGCTTGTGTTGACATTTAGGGCTGATGACTCAAGAGCTAAGTGGTTATGAGGCTTAATTCCTCTCTGTCTTTCCTCTTGGATTAGTAATGAGAAGGCTTGTAATTGTGGGAAGAGGATTCATCATGAGGATACTACCTCGAACCACAGTGTAGGTCTCATTTAGTCACATAAGGAACTGTATTAACCTTCTGTCCTGGTCTGCTTTATGCATACTTTCCCTTGCTCCACATGTGCAATTGCAGGTGCAATGAGACCTAGAAATCAGAGTAGTATGTTCTTCCCACAGCTTTTTCATTGTTGTATAGTAACCAGTAATATTAAGAGCTCCTTGGGACAAATCATTAATCTCCTTTTGAATCTGGTAGAGCTTTGTTCCATTTGACTAATCATATCGATCTTCAAGCTCTTTCCACAACTTGATTGCATCTGTCACATACTCATCACTATCCGCAATTTCCTTCGCCAAGGAATTTTAAATCCATAAAGTCACCATATCATCACATCTCTCCCACAGTCGATAGCTTGAGGGGTCTGGATCTGGCCTTTTGCAGTCCCCATTGATGAAGCCTAGTTTATTTTTCACTGATAGGGCTCTCATCACACCTCTTCTCCATGAGCGATAACCAAATCCATCAAATAGAACAGGAACTAGTACTATTCCCGAATTATTAGAGGGATGCATGTAAAAAGGACTGCTAGTGTCAACAATTGGCTGATTAGACGATTTAGCCATGGTCGACATAGACTGCTCATCATCTCCGACAGTAGCCATCTCTTACAAGGTGTAGAATTCAACTAATTAACCAACAGAAGATTCTAAATACATATCTAAAATTCTGATAGAGAATTCTAAGAGGTATGAATTTAAATCGATGAGAACAAAGTTTGCATGTGTATGATCAAAACAAAATCGAGGATGATGAATCTGGATTTAATAAATCTGGGAGAATAAATTGGAACTTCTGACCTTGCTCTGATACCATATCAAAATTTCGGCAATGACACAGTAATTTCCACCTTAGCTAAGCTGCGATTGCACCAGCATCAATGACGGAAGCTTCACACCATGAGCTTAATGGTATTCGAAGAAGAAGAAGGAGAAGATAACCAGATGAACATTCTGGAAGAAAAGGAGATTCTACTCCATTCATTCAATTACTCAACTGAGTGGAACTCCTCCCACTATATACAAGAGTGTAAGGACAAAGCTAACTAAGTAAAACCAACTGACAGCTGTCACTACTCTTGACTGGTGGTACTTAGCCACTAAGCTAACTAACTAACGCTAACAAAACTAACAAAGCTGATTATATAAGCTAAAATGAAAAATAATTAATCTTAACAAAAGGATTAATGAAAACATATTTGAGAATGTTATTTTCTTTGTATGAAGCCAGAGAAAATATAATGGTTACGAATAGTGTGCATGGAGAAGACTTGAAAAATGAGCGAGTCATTAGGGAATTGAAAAAAATACGATTCAAGATATACTTAAGTTATGGATTATATTGAAGAAGCCTAGTTTATTTTTCACTGATAGGGCTCTCATCACACCTCTTCTCCATAAGCGATAACCATATCCATCAAATGGAACAGAAACTAGTGTTATTCCCGGATTATCATAGGGATGCATGTAAAAAGGACTGCTAGTGTCAACAATTGGCTGATTAGGAGATTCAGCCATGGTCGGCATAGACTGCTCATCATCTCCGATAGTAGCCATATCTTACAAGGTGTAGAATTCAACTAATTAACCAACAGAAGATTCTAAATACAGATCTAGAATTCTGATAGAGAATTCTAAGAGGTATGAATTGAAATCGATGAGAACAAATTTTGCATGCGTATGATCAAAACAAAATCGAGGATGATGAATCTGGATTTAACAAATCTGGGAGAATAAATCGGAATTTCTGACCTTGCTCTGTTACCATATCAAAATTTCGGCAATGAAACAGTAATTTCCACCTTAGCTGAGCTGTGAGTGCACCAGCACCAATGGCGAAAGCTTCACACCATGAGCTCAATGGTATTCGAAGAAGAAGAAGGAGAAGATAACCGATGAACATTCTGGAAGAAAAGGAGATTCTACTTCATTCATTCAATTACTCAATTGAGTGGGACTCCTCCTAGTATATAAAAGAGTGTAACGACAAAGCTAACTAAATAAAACCAACTGACAGCTATCAGTACTCTTGACTGACTGTACTTAGCCACCTATCTAACTAACTAACGCTAACAAAACTACAAAGTTGATTATATAAACTAACGGAAAATAATTAATCTTAACAAAAGGATTAATGACAACATATTTGAGAATGTTATTTTCTTTGTATGAAGCCAGAGAAAATATAATGGTTACGAATAGTGTACATGGAGAAGACTTGAAAAATGAGCGAGTCATTGGAGAATTGAAAAGAATACGATTCAAGATATACTTAAGTTATGGATTATATTGAAGAAGCCTAGTTTATTTTTCACTGATAGGGCTCTCATCACACCTCTTCTCCATGAGTGAACCAAATCCATCAAATGGAATAGGAACTAGTGTTATTCCCGGATTATCAGAGGGATGCATGTAAAAAAGACTGCTAGTGTCAACAATTGGCTGATTAGGAGATTCAGCCATGGTCAGCATAGACTGCTCATCATCTCCGACGGTAGCCATCTCTTACAAGGGGTAGAATTCAACTAATTAACCAACAGAAGATTCTAAATATAGATCTAGATTTCTGATAGAGAATTCTAAGAGGTATGAATTGAAATAGATGAGAACAAAGTTTGCATGCGTATGATAAAAACAAAATCGAGGATGATGAATCTGGATTTAACAAATCTGGGAGAATAAATCGGAACTTCTGACTTTGCTCTGATACCATATCAAAATTCCGGCAATGAAACAGTAATTTTCACCTTAGCTGAGCTGCGAGTGCACCAGCATAAATGGCGGAAGCTTCACACCATGAGCTCAATGGTATGAAGAAAGAGAAGATAACCAGATGATCATTCTGGAAGAAAAGGAGATTCTACTCCATTCATTCATTTACTCAATTGAGTGGAACTCCTTCCACTATATACAAGAGTGTAAGGACAAAGCTAACTATGTAAAACCAACTGACAACTGTCACTACTCTTGACTGATTGTACTTAGCCACTAAGCTAACTAACTAATTAATGCTAACAAAACTAACAAAGCTTATTATATAAACTAATGGAAAATAATTAATCTTAACAAAAGGATTAATGACAACATATTTGAGAATGTTATTTCCTTTGTATGAAGCCAAAGAAAAGATAATGGTTACGAATAGTGTACATGGAGAAGACTTGAAAAATGAGCGAGTCATTGGGGAATTGAAAAAAACACGATTCAAGATACACTTAAGTATGGATTATATTGAAGAGCTCAAGGCTTTAAACACCACGACCACGACCGTACGTTGATGAACTTGTCAAATCTTTACAAATCGTCGAGAAAAGAATAAATAAGTCCAAGCAAATAATTAAGTTTTAGACGAGAAAGATGAAAAATGGACTCTCCTCAAAAAGGCACTAGAGGAATATTTAAGAAAGAAGACCTTAAGTTCGTGATATCACAAGATCAGATTGTGGATTTCTTCATCAAATTATTAAAGATTGATGTCTTAGAATGTTGGAATGATGAGTCCAGTTTAAATGGGGTTTTTTTTTTTAAATAAGCTAGATCTAATTCTAAGTACATGGTTTTCTTAATTCATGTAATAGAAAATTAATGGAAGAATGCATGTGTATATGTATTTATGAAAAGCTAGGGAGAGGCATGGAGTTAACATGATACATGTATTAGAAGAATACACGGTATGTTCTTTCTCTACTTGTCTCTTCAAGAAAATATATTAATTGAGAGTGTTCTTCAATTCCTCGATCTCAAACCTTCCCAACAAGTTTAAATAAGCTGACAAAATTCTTTACCTCTACGTTATGTTGGACAAGCCTTTTGGTCCATCTCCAGAAAACAAAAAGAACAAAGAACAAAACAAAAAAGGAACAACAAATACAGACAGCGTAGTTTCCTTTTATAAAGAGCATTACATTTGGTACACCTAAACTTCAAGAAAATTATTTCTGATCAGAAAATATAAACTAGCTGAATTAAGCATCTTTATAGTTGTGTGAGCACAAGCATGCGTACTTCGGAAAAGTTCAAGGTTTAAGAAAGGAAAGAAAAATAGTAAATTAACAATATCCTTTTGTTGATTTAGATCTTTTAACTGAAATAAATATGGAGTACATATATCAAACAAAAAAAATAAAAGAGGAAGTTGTATGGAGGGAATCGAAGTACCTCTTTGATGGATTCTAGCAAGTATATTTGATTAACATATTAGAAAGGAAAAAGCTTCTCTTTGATAAAGGGTCATATGGGAGTTCAGAAAGGATCTGATCGTAGATATAGACTTGACGAACTACAAGGTTTTCATCATGGACTCATGAGGTGGTTCCATCCCTAACCTAAGCTCAAGGTCCAATTCTGAAACAGGATTTAGCTGCATGCCCTTTTCTTCTACTTGCCTGTCCACACAATTGCTTGCTTCTTTAATTAATGGAGTCTTTGTGAATAAAGGTAATTGCAAAACATCTCCAATAATCACTTCATGATTATGATCATCATAATTCACCTTATTATGATCATTTTCTTCAGATGTATTAACACATGGCCTTTTCGAGGGGCTACTAATTGTTTCATTGTACGATACTTCATGTTGCAACGAGTCCTCATTTGAAGGAGCCGGAGGAGGAGGAGGAAGAGGAGGATTAACGGAGTTGGTGATGTCCAAAGAAAGCAAGTTTTCACTGGAAAATTCTCTAAGCCTGGCTCTATCTTTTCTGTGGATATTCATGTGTCCACCTAGTGCTTGTGCATTAGAGAAACCTCGTTTACAGAAACTACACCTATAAAACTTAACATGCCCTAAACCTAGTTCGTCGGATTTCTCAGAGTTTGAAGGATCAATCTCCATAGAAATGAAAGGGCAGTAGGGTTGTGAAGAGGGGATGAAAAGATACTTGGAATAATATGGAGAGGAGGTCATGGTCGGCGTAAAATGAGATTTTTATAATTGAACAACAAAATACAGAACAAGCACGCTTGATTTCGTATTTAAGATGATTAACAACTATGACTATAATTTCATATTGTATTACGCAATTATCTTTCTACCAGCAACTTGACACAAATGTCCTATCCACAAATTTTAATCATTGTTAAGTTTCCTTTTTATTTTATTTTTTTTGGATGTAGGGTGGCCGAGATAACAGGATGCACAAGGGAAGGGTTTTGAGAATCTTAGCTTGTTTCTTGTTTTTTTTTTTTTTTTTTTGTTGCTAAATCGAAGAATTGCGTTAATTAAAAGACGGAATTATAAATATTGACACCCCCCCCCCCGCCCCCCGTTGATTTTCATGCACTTAGATTTGATGTAATTGGCACTAGCTCCTTTCATTCTGAACAATGTTTGTAATTCCGTCTTTTAATTAATGCAATTCTCAGATTTAGCACACAAAAAAAGACAAGCTAAGATTCTCAAAACCCTTCCCTTGTGCATCCTGTTATCTCGGGGGGAGGGGGCGTCTTCAAAATACAAGATGGGTTGTGATGGCGATCCAATGTTTGATTTTCCATATTTAGCCAAAGCGCCAGTCACTCCATTGCCTTCTCTAAGCGTGTGCACGTTGAGCTCTTGGATCATCGACCTACAGGATGAAATAAGATGTGAGTATTTTGGGCAGTCAGTTTGTAGGATTTTGAGTAATACCTGTGAGTCTGTTTCAACAATTAGGGGATGGATGTTTTTGCTAAGAGAAATGGTTAATCCATGGTATAGTGCTAGAAGTTCCTCTTGTAAGGCATTTGTGCATGATAAGTGTTTTGCATAGCCATAGATCCATTGTCCTGAGGTGTCGCGGAAGACTCCCCCTGCTCCTCCATGATGCTTCGTTGGATCATAAGAACCATCAATGTTAAGTTTGTAGTGAGTTGGAGGTGGTTTGTGCCGGTATGTTGTTTTTCTAGCGTCTATTATTTTTTTTTCTCCAGTGTTGTTAGTAAGGTATGTTATTTGTGTATCTAGTGAGATAATAGAGGTGGTGTATATTGGTTGGTTTAATTGGTTGTAATGGTTGTTATTGCGATTTAGCCAGATTTGCCATAAAATGATAGGTGTTAGGATAAGGGAGGGTATAGAGATTTGGGAGTTATTTTAATAAGTGTATAAGAGGTGCATAATTTGTGCAACCATTCAGTGAAGTTGGATGAGGGTGTTTTTATTCGTAAATGGTGCCATAATGTATGGGCTAGTTTGCAATGTAGGAAGATATGAGGTATGTCTTCCTTAGTGTCATGGCAATTTGGGCAGTAGGGGTTATTAATAATTTTTCTTTGGAAAAGGAAGGTTTTTGTTGGGTAGTTTTTCATGAGTTAGTAGCCAGAAGAAACATTTTATTTTTGGTAAGGTTGTTAGTTCCCAAATCCAATTGTGAGTGAATTTGGTTTTGTAGTGATTGTTTTGGTATAGAATGTGGAGATAGGCAGAAGAGGAGGTGAAATTACCATTCTGAGAAGGGTGCCAGTATGGGGTATCTACGTCTTGGTGATTTATAAGAATGGGGGTGTTACTGATAAGGGAAAGAATATTCGGTGGTAATATAAATAAGAGATTAAAGAGATTCCAGTTTGAGTTGGATATAATAGAAGATAATGATTTATTTAGTTCGTGTTTAGGTATAGGGCCTTGGATTAGGTGATGGAGCGAGTTATTATTTGCAATCCAATGATCATTCCAAAGGCTAATGCTCTTACTATTGGCCACGTTCCAGCTTGTGCCTGAGTGGCAGTAGGTTTTTATTTTTGACAAGCTTTTTCATATAAGAAGAAGTTATTAGTTTTTTGGTATTGTGGATCGTATTTGGCAGCTAGTATATTGCTCTAAATTGATTTGCCAGTGTGTGTGTAGCGCCAAAGTAGGCCAGTAAGTATGGATTTATTTTTATATGTTAGTTTTTGAATTCCTAATCCTCCTTCTAACTTAGGAGATGTACATTTATCCCAATTTATTAGATGAATTTTCCTTTTATGTTCAGTTGTGCCCCAAAGGAAATTCCTTTGAAGCGATTTATTTTTGTAATGATTTTGGGAGGTAGTAGGTTGATTTGCATTGCATGAATGGGGATTGTATTTAGGACTGATTTTATGAGGGTAGTTCGTCCTGCTAAGGTGAGGAATTTACTTTCCAACCTGAAAGTTTTGTGGTTATTTTATCAATTATGTATTGGTAGTCTATGATTTTAGGTTGATTTGCGGTGATTGGAAATCCTAGGTATTTGTCGAAGCTGGTGGTAATGGGGATGTTCAGGGATGTAGAGATGGAATGGCTAAGTGAAGGGTTGACATTATTAGAGAAGAATAATTTAAATTTGTGAAAATTGATCCGTTGGCCAAATTTTGCACTTAACTGGTTAAATATTTCAATTATGGTAGATGTGTTAGACGTGGTTGCTTGGGCTAGTAGAATGAGATCATCAGTGTACCTTACATGTGAGAGTGGATGTGCATTCCTGTGTAGTCTTATTGGAGTCCATTCACAAATGTCTACATAATGTTCAATTATTCGGGAAAGCGATTCCATGCAAATTATGAATAGGTAAGGCGATAAGGGATCCCCTTAACGAATGCCCCTAGAAGGTTGAAAGAATGGGGTTGGAGTGCCATTGATAGGTATGGATATAGAGGAAGTTGTGATGCATGACATTATGAGATTGATTAGGGGTACAGAAAATCTTAGGTGGTGCATAGAAAAGTTAATGAAGGACCACTTTAAGCGATCACAGGCTTTCTCTAGGTCAATATTCAACATCATGTTGCCTATTTTACTATGTTGATTTTTGAAAGAGTGGATGATTTCCTGGACGAGGATAGCATTGTCAGCTGCTCTACGGCCTTTAAGAAGCTGCTTTGTGTTGGATTGATGAGTTTGGGTAGGAGAGGTTTTATTCTATTAACAATTATTTTAGTAATAATTTTATAAGTTGTGTTGCAGAGGTCAAATGGTCTATATTGGGTGATAGATTCCGGATAGGTAGTTTTTGGTATTAAGATGATGTTAGTTTTATTAATTTCTGTAGGAATTGAGGAATTATGGAATGCATGTTGACAGGTGTGGATAACCGCTTGTTTGGTTTCAGTCCAAAAATTTTGAAAAAAGATGGGGTGTAACCCATCTGGGCCTAGTGCTTTAAGGGGTTTGAATGAGTATACTACCTTAGTGATCTCTGCGATAGATAATGGACGATTGAGTGTTTGTATGTCCACCTCAGTGAGTGAATTAGAGAATGTGGGTATATATTCTTTTTGGCACTGGGTTAATTGGGTTGTAAGTAAATTTTTGTAATATTTAGGATTATATCATGAATGTCCTTGGTGTCATAGGTCCAATTTCCAATTGAGTCATATAAGCTGAGAATTCTATTACTTCTTATTATTATTATTATTGTGGAGAGGTGAAAGAAGGTCGTATTAGCATCACCTTCGTTTAACCATTGGACCCGCGATTTTAGTTTCCAAAATTTTTCCTTACTCCTTAACAAATTATTGAATTCAGTGATTAGCTCATTCTCAAGGTTGTAGTGAAAGGATTTTTATTGTGTGGGTCCATATGTTGTAACCATTTCAGTCTAGCTAATAGGATATTTTTCTTATAAAAGATATTCCCAAAAGTGTGGATATTCCAATGTTTTGTAATTTCAGTGAAATTTTTTAGACCATTAAAATAATCTTGTTCCTCCAGCCAGGAGTGAGAAACAATATCTTGGAATTGAGGGTGTTGGATCCACATTGTTTCAAATTTAAATTTTGGCTGGGGTTTTGAGAAATGTTTAATTAGATTTAGTATTAGAGGACAATGGTCCGAGTGGATGCGAGGTAAGTGTTTAATAGTAGAATCTTGGAATAGTTCGAGCCATTTGTTATTGGCAGAGAATTTATCTAATCTTTCCATTATGATTGAGTAGAATTATTTTTATTGTGATTAAACTTGGGTTTGTTAGTCCACGTAAATCTAGGGCCTGAAAAACCTAGGTCTATCATATTAATGTTACTAAGGCATTTATTGAAGGTGGAGGACCTTTTAAAATTTATAGGTGTACCACTAAATTTTTCTTTAGATGTAGAGATTTCAATGAAATCACCACATAATAGCCATGTACAAGAGTGAGTATCATGCACTAATTGTAAATTATTCCAAAGCAGTTTACGATTTTCAAAATTGTTACTAGCATAAATTAGAGACAAAAGCCAAGGAGGAGATTTATTTACCTGGACTGATGCGTGTATTTCTTGGCTTGTGAATGCCACTGGATCGACCATCAGTTCATGGGCTCGCCATAATAGCACTATTCCCCCAGATTGTCCTTGTGCTGCCACTTGAATTAAGTCTGTGTAGTTGAATTTTGCAAGGAGGTCTGAGTGATCTTCCATCTTTGTTTCAGTGAGACATAGGACAGATGGGTTGTTCCAAGAGAGTAAAAAGTGTAGATTCCGGCGGAATTCCTGATTGTGAGCTCCAAGGATGTCTTGGGTTGCTCCCCTCCGGAGCTAGTGATAATTCCAAGTGCATTAACTGATGTGGTGGGTTGTGCAATGCTGCAGGTAGTAAGTTATCGTGCAAAGTGGGGATCATGAGTATCATATATCTCTCCTCCAAGGAGAAGGGATCTAGTCGAATATTCAATAAGGTTTTCTGGAGAGTTGGTGGGATGAAGATAAGATAGTTTTTTTCTATGTTTCCTGGCATGGATATCGTCAGGAAGTCGTTCAGAATCATAGACTCGATGAAGGTCTCCGGCATTTCGTTGTCTTCTTCTGCATGTTGGTGATGATTTCCTGTGGTGGGGGTGAGTTGGTAATCTGAGTATTGATCACCTGTTGATGGCTTGGTCTTGGCAGTGGAGGTTGTGAGATCTCCATAGGGTTTTGAGGAGTTAACCAAGGCCTCCAGTTGCTTTGTAGGGGTGTACTCCAGTGTAAGGGATGATAGAGTGCTTGGGTTTGCCTTTGTTGGTATTGTGTGATAATTTGTTGTAGTTGTAGGATTATAATGTCTTGTTGGTGAATTAAGTTCAAGATTTGCTCCTGATGTGCATGGTTTTGGATTCCTTCTTTGAGTGAGAAAGCCATTTCCTTGGATGTTTCCAATAGGAGTGACACATGGTTGAGAAGTAGCTGGAGGTATATCTGAGGCCTCTGGTGCATGGGAGTGAGTTGTTGCATGGCTGCATGATGAGGCTTGACTATCATCCAATTGTGTGCATGTGGGTGGAGATGTGGAATAATTATGTGCGGAGGTGGGAGGTGGTGATGGTGGTTGATGTGCACATTGTTGATGAACCTTCTTTGCCTGTGGTGGTGCGAATTCATGTGGTTGTGGGGATGAAATATTGTTGTTGTTAACTGGAGGTTTAGTGGATTGAAATATTACTGGAATGGTTGTAGTGATATGATAGTTATTTGAAGGGATTTGGGGAGTGGAAGGGAAGGTGTCATCCAAATTTTGTTGGTGAAGGATGCTCTTGCCATTGGTTATGGGGAGTTGATTTCCTTTTGGTAGTGGTGTGGCGTGTTGGGGTGGTGGAATGTATTGGTTGCAGCTAGTATGTAATGAGTATTCACCTTGGATTGGTGCAGGTGATGGAGTCACTGATTTCGAACCAGTAGAAAATTTTTGCTTTGTTTGAAATAGTGGTATTGTGGGTAGGGAACCTTTGTCTTTTACTTGACTGTTTTCTTGTGAATCATTGATAGTAGAGGGGTCATGGGTGGTAGTGTTATAATTATTGGGAAGTTTAGGTTGTTTCTTGTTGGTAATGGTTTTTGTATGTATCCGTTTGGATGGTGCTCTCCTAGTTAGGGGGTGCAGGGGTGAATGATTATGTTGTAGGGTTTTACTTAGGTCTACTGTGGGGATGGGTGTTGGTATTTGGAAAGTTAATGATGGAGGTGTGAATTGAGTTGGGGTAGGGTTAATTGGGGTGGTTATAGGTGGTATAGGGTTAGTTTGCACGATTTTTGTCGTCGTGGGATGTGGGTCCGGTTTAGAGTATTGTGTAGGAAATGTGAATTGGTTGTGGAGTTGGATATTATTGGTTGGATTAGTAATTATGTGGGGGCCAGGTGGGGTATTGGGTTCAATTGGAGTGGTATTGGGGGTCTGGGGGTGGTTTTGATTCTTTGTGGTGGTTTGAGTGGATTTTCTGACTTATTTTTGAAATTATTTTTGTTTTTTGGATAGGATAATGTTTTCCATTGGCTGGAGTGATCTTCTTCATAGGGTGGTATGGTAGGGGTGTCCTGTGGTTGATTTGAAGTGGAAGGAGTTGAGAATTTTGGGCAACAGTGAAGATTGTGCCCTAGGCAACCACATTTTGTGCAGATGAGTGATGAATCTTCATAATAAATTTGTTGAGTATGTGTGCCAAGTAGGATCTGAGGGTAGGTTTTTCCCTAATGGAGCTAGAATACAAAGCCTAGCATATCGACCTCTAGATGCGTGGACTGTGCATGTGTCAACTTTTATCAGAGTGCCAATGAATTCCGCAATTTTTTTAAGAATTTGTATGTCGTAGTATTCGGTGGGTAATTCCTGTAGTCGAATCCAAACGGTGGTGTAATTGGTGTGGTTTAGAGCTGGGTTGAATTTTGGTTCACATTGCCGGATGGTGAGATATTGGGAGCCTAAGAACCAAGGACCATTTTGTAGTATTTTATTAAAATTGTCAGTGTGTTGAAATTTGATGAGATAGTAGTCATACCAATTAATTGGAGAGTTTCATTTAGTTGCCAGAGAGAGTTCAACTTATTTTTGAGGTTTGTGTATGATATTTTTTTGCCTAGGAGTTTGATTATTATGTTGGTGCCAAGGACGATAGAGCCTAAGTTTATCATTTGTGGATATAGGTATGAAGAAAGGGTGTTGGGATGGATTGTTGTTTTCATCATCTAGTGTGAGTTTTTTCAAAAAATCTGATTCGAGGTTGGGGTCAATTGGAGGAGGTGAAGATGGTGATAGAGTATCTCGATAACTTACCTTAGCAGTGGTATTTTTGCATGGCTAATCATTGGTTTCCATAGATTTTGTTGTAGCTTCCTTAGGCTTTTCTGTGCTTCGCTTGAGTTGGTCAGCTTCTTGATCTGATAGTTCAATTTCCGATGTTTCTTTCGTGATTTAGCTATTAGCTTGTTATGTGTTAATGAAGTGAACGTTAGATAGAAGACATTTTTATTTACTTATTATGTATTCCTCACATTCAAGTTGTCTCTTTTTTATAGGCCAAGCACGTGAAATATTTTTCTTATAGTGGATAGTGGAGAGACATGAAACCATAACTTCTACTTGCTTCATCATGTTAAATTTTGTTGTTGTCTCATATTTATGTTAGGTTTTGCAACAGTTGGAACTTTATAATATACCACTCGGCACAATTAGACTCATCTCATATACAGAGGTGGCTTAACCTCCAGGCCACTAAAGCGGCCGCTTTAGGCCTCACAAAATTAGAGGCCCAAAAGTTACTCTTTTTTTTTTTATATGTAATTTAAATATTAATTATATTTATTATTAAATAGTGACAAGAAATTTTTTCAACCATCTTTTGCTACCTTGTTACCAATCATTAATAACATAATTTTATATTTTATATTGTACTCTTTTGTCGGAGTTGGTTGAGAAAATTCAAATGAAAGTGGAACGCAATTAAATCTGTAGTTACTTTCTAGTTCTTTTACTCCTACTTGAATAAAATTTATTTACAACTCTAACTTTGTAAGATATTTTATTTCAAGATCTCTGTAGGCACGCTTCAAGCTAATTAGATCGTAAAATATTTATCATCTTTGTAAATACAAATTTCTACGTGATTGTTAATTTGGGAGGCAATGCTATATAGTAAGTTATGTTGACGGTCATGTGAAATGAAAAAATTTAAAATTAAACTTAACAAAATCTTATCAAAGGTTAGTATGTTTCAACAAAGATTAAAGGGGTTTGTTATATCGTCAAGATGAAATTGCATTTCAAAAAAAAAAAAAAAACTTCGACAAAAATATCTAAAATTATTAAACAAGTTTAAAGCCTCTTACTACGTCTTGGCTTTAGGCCTCCAATACTATTGAGCCGCTTCTGCTCATATATTTTGCTCATGAATGATTTTAAGATGTAGCTCTTAACCATGCATATTTAACCTTGTGTTACTCTCAAAAGGGCACCAATAATATTACAGACAACTTGATATTCCTTTTTTCCCTTTTTGCGTACAGTGTTTGATTTGGAGGAAATTCACAGCCTTTCTAGTTATGACATCCAACACTTCTTTATAAATAACACTGAAAAGTTTAATTCGGAAGGTTTAATATTTGCTTATCGTGTATATAGAGATTAGAGAATATAGAAATATAGCAATTTCATGACTAAATATACGTACAGCGTACAATAAGAGGGCTGACCATAAATTATTCGAGCTTTGGTTAAACTAATAGCATTAAAAATTGAACACGACTTATATGCACGCTTAGAACAATGTAAAGTCAACGAAATATTTTATGTATGACTTTAATTTGTCAACGTCTTCCTCACTTGTTCTTTTGTCCATTCATTAAATAACAGTAGAGTTTGTTTGAAAACATATATATAAATTAATTTGGAGTGGTAGGATTCATTGTATTCGCAAATTCTCAATGCTCTTTCTGCTGCCGACCATGTTTGTTTTTTCTTTTCTTTTTAATTAACAATTTGAACCTACTCATGAGTATTACAAATGAAATCAAAACTATATTCTTAAGTTTCTGCTTCTTTTTATATACTAGTTCTATTTAGTTTCCCATCGGTGGACCTTAAATTTCAGGGATATCTGAAGATGTGATTGGTGTATTTATTTTGCTTAATAGGAGCATGTTTTATCAGTTATTTAACTGTTCCCAAATATTGAATATAACATATGGTTTCGACGACAACCCAGTTATTTTAAGGATCCCATATTTAGAATTTTCAAGAGCTTATTTGGAATTATTCCCATCACCTTTCAAATTCCCTGTATTATTAGTTGTAGTCCAATCCAGATTAACTCTATTGTCATGGTAATGCCGTCATTCATCAAATTTAGCAAAAGCCTAAAAACTGAGTTTGCAATCAAAAACTCCAAAACTTCAAAAGAAATTGCAAACGTATGCATTTTATTAGAGGTGAAACGTAAAATGGCTATAGAGCATAAAGTCACATGTACACAGAGTGAAGTTCGTGCAATAATCCAAATCCATAAGACCAAAAAGAAATAAAAAGGAATAATTTCAAATTGCAAATTGCCGAACTAAATAGTAGTGCAAACAAACCAGCTTTTAAGCCCTTTTTAACTTCCGGAAGTGTTTGGTAACTAGACAAATGGCTTAGAAAAAGCTAAAATTTGCTTAAAAAAATAAAACCAACAAGTTGGGTAAACCCAACTTTTTCTAAATTGGATTAAAAGCCATATTGCTTTGACCAAGGATATTACATTTTTATCCCTTATAATTTTTCTTAATCTCGAAATTATCCCTCAGTGCAAAACTTGAAATTGATGCTGTCTTCTTCCTCCCGAAATTGCAGCATCTACTTTCTTCATATTACTCTTTTTCTTTCCCATTCTTCTCCAGATGGTAACGATTTGTTTACTCCTATTATTTGTTTTTTACTAAGTTTCTTTAAAATATTAATTATTATTTTCGTTTGCTTTCTTCATACCGAAATGTTTGACGAAGTACGGAAATACAAATTAGTTTTTCTCCCAGATTTTCGCTAGTTGAATACAGAATATTTAATACGATAACTACTATAATAACGAAATTGATTTTTTTAGAGATAACGCCTTCTGCCAGTTTCTGCGAGTTTTACCTCGAAATTTCTAACTTATATTCTTTTCCTGAGGTTGTCTTTTTTCAACAAGTGATACTCGTGAGCACCATTTGAAAGGTTATCGACATCTTTTAAGGCAGGTAATTTAGAATAACGGTGTTAATTTTCGTTTGCTTTCTTCGTACTACTTTTAGTTTTATAAATTGAAAGTGAATTAAAATATTAATTATTATATATTTATATTATTTAGAATAAAATATTATAGTAATAAGCTTCTTTATAGGTTTAACAGCTTTAAGGATATTTCAGTAATTTTAACAGAAAAATACTTACTAACACTTGTTTACCAAACACTTCAATAGCTTTTTTTCAGCTCCAGCACTTTTATCCAAACACGTAACTGCTTATTTATAAAACCAGTTCCAGCACTTAAAAGTGCTTTTAAGCACTTGTATTTAAAAGCTACTTTTTTTAAGCCAATCCAAACGGGCTCTATAACATTAGTAGTTGAAGAGAGAAAGAATTGCTAGATATAAGGTGTATATGAATACTTTTAAATGGTGTGAGATCTTTAAATGTTTGGAAGAAACGAACAATATTATATCAAGTGTGCCTCTTCTTGGGTGACAGTAAATACTCGGATCATGTGGATGGCACACAGTTAGTCTCCAAATTAGTCCTAGTTCAAGGGAAATATTGTTGGGAGTGTGTGAACAAAATTCCACTTGGAAAGTAGAAAAGAAAAATAAGCTACTTATAAGGAATTGGATACGCTCTTAATGGAGTGAGGCCTTTTGGGGAAAGCCGTGTGGGCTTGGCCCAAAGCGGACAATATCACACAATGTTAAGAGTATCTTTGGGTCGTATTAGCCCAACAACTGGTATCAGAGTCAATGGTTTAGCGAGACGAGTATGGATATGGCGTAGGGCCTGACTTAGTGCCTTTGCCCGTCTATGGGATGGTTGTTCACTACTTGTACTCATAGCTTCAAAGACGCATACACAACCTCTTCTTGGGTGAAAGTAAATACTCGGATCATGTGGATGGCACACAGTTAATCTCCAAATTAGCCCTAGCAACAACAGGTATCAGAGCCAATGGTTTGGCAAGACGATTATGGAGATGGCGTAGGTTCTGGCTTATAAGTGCCTTTGCCCATTATAGGATGGTTGTTCATTACTTTTACTCATAGCTTCAAAGACGCATACACTACCTCTTCTTGGGTGACAATAAAAACTCGGATCATGTGGATAGCACATAGTTAATCTCCAAATTAGCCCTAGTTCAAGGGGGGAGATTGTTGGGACTGTGTGAATAAAGTTCCACTAAGAAAAATAAGCTACTTATAAGGAGTTGGATACTCTTAATGGTATGAGGCCTTTTGGAAAAAATCGTGCGGACTTGGCCATATTAACAACAACTTTGGGCCATTTTAGCCCAACAGAAATATGAAGATAATGGAATGATGGTTTGAATTAAGTTTATTGCTGGCGTGTTGGAGACTCATTATATTGGAGAAATCCTGTCATCAGCCTGGTGGTGAACTTTGGCGGTCATGATAAAACATACTTGGTCATAAAAAATAAAAAATAAAGAGTGAATAACGTAAGTGATGTTGTTAGGTGATAAAAGTCGTCAGAAGCAATTAGCCTAATCTGCAAGAAATTTTTATATGGATTTGAGAAACGTGTATGGTGACATATGAGGTTGAGGACAATGCCCGCCCAAATTGGCTTGTAGTTAAACATTATTGTTAAATTAATTTAACTCAGTTGTATGTCGTCTGTTGATATATCTGTTTGGCTTTTGCCTAACAGTCCCTAGCTATGATGTGGCAGCGCATGATCTCAATAGGCAAGTCGCATGTTACTATTCACGTCATCTCAGATATTGACACTTCTCCTTAATCCTAAGTATGCTAAATAATTAAACTTTATTTACATACATTGTAGAAATCTTTTACATAGTTAATGTAATTTAATTATTTCAACGGGTTAGGTTTAGTTTCCTGTTTAATTTGCCGGAGTACACATAGTAACTTAGACAAGACGTGCGATGGGCGTCCATTTTTCAAGGTTTCCAGAGATTTGTTTGCTGTATTTCTGCTATTGTGACCTTGGGGCTTAACTGGTTCCTGTTCTTTAATTTAGATTATATAAGGGCTGAATAAAATGAGTTCGTCACTCTCTTTTTTTCATGTACGTCAAAAAAAAAAGGTTAAAATAGCAAGTTTCTCCCGGCTGAAGAGTCTTCAATCTCCGGATGGTGGTCCTCCTAGTCTCAGAATAGGTTGTCTTGATTAATTCATATCGACCCTATGGTAATCAGTTGGTGGATCCAAAGTGGAAGAAGCGGGTTCACATGAACCAGGCCGGCTGAAGGGTCAAGCAGCTAGGCCATTTCTTTAGGCTCCCAATACTTTGGGGCCCCAATTTTAAAATGTGTTTTCTATGATTGATTTTTCTTTCAAAAATTCAATAATATAAGGTAAAAAAGTGGAGGATAAATAGAAAATGAAAGATGACTATTTACTCAAAGATTGCTAATGAATTTTGGTTAATTTACACTATGACATCAATTATTTTTCTCCTTTTTTCATAATAAAACTTGTACTTTGTATTTTCTTTTGTGCTCCTATTAAGCTATTTCTTCATATCATTAATAACTTTGCATCTCAAAAAATTAAAAGAAAAAAAAGACATAAATAAAAAATATATTCCCTCTATTTAAAAAAGATTGTCACTATTTTCTTATTATATTGTTCCAAAAATATAGGCACACCCCTTTATTTCCTTGATGAGAATCATTTACAGTAAGTCAGTTACACAAATGATATGATAGTCTGTCAGTTACACATAAGTTTTAAAAGTCTTGCTCTCTTTGTTAAACTTTTTACCAAGTGAAAGTAGGACATATAAATTGAAACGGAGGCTCCTCCACAGGAACGGAGGCAGTATAATCTCTTTTAAAGTTTAAGGCCTCTTGATAAAGTTTTGATTTAGGCCAAAACTTTTCTTGAGCCGCCCCTCCACAGGAACCTCGTAGCTTTTGCTCGGACCTTGTATATATATTAAAATTTCACTAAATATTTATAATTATTTGACTATGAACTCATTTATTATTATATATTGAAATCGTTGTAAGAACCCATTAAATCCTAGATTCGCCTCGGATTGTAATTTTCAATAATCACATTGTGGCACAAGGTTACTTGATATTTCTTAAAAGCTCACTAACCATGCGTAGTATAAACATTTATTAAAATTAATTTTTACTGACCTGGTAGTAACACCAATTACAAAGAGTAAAGAAATGCACGCTTTTTTCTGCTTAAGCAAGTGGCCAGCCAAGCCCTCATTGTAATCAGAAATATAAATTAAAAGGACGAAATTGGAGAATGTTCCCAGTTAGACAGGCCGACTGTTTCGTCGCCATATTTTTATATTTGTAAAGTGCAAGATATATACTGGATTATTAATAATCGAATAATTTGTTAGACCTAAACAAGAGAGCACGCTTGGAAGGAATACAGAGGTTTGTTTCTGAACTGGAATTAATTTGAAGCTTAGGTCTATTCGAGGTTGTTCTATATTAAGAGCTAGTTGTAAGAAAATTTGAGTCACTTATAATTAAAGTATTTCTTTTTTGTTTACGTGTATGGGTGCTTATTTATCCAGTTGACAAAGATATTCTTCAAGTAAATGTGACCGATTTTGGTCTCCGGTTTATTGATTTAGTTCAATTTTTGTCCGCCTACTCTTCAATTAGATAAGGTGAGGCCTCATTTGTTTGCATTTAGGGCATCTCCAAACCTCCCCCATTTTTTGGTAATGGAAGTAATTTTTATCATAATGGAGCTCCAATGCTCTCTCATTTTTGCTCCTAAAATGGGGGATGAATATTGTTACTCCAAATATGAAGTGACACTATTCATCTCCTTCATTACCATCCATGCTTATATTATTATTATTTTTATTATTGAACTCTTTTAATTTATCTCTTTATATATACCTAATTATGTTTATGTAATATCTTTATAATATTAATTTTACATCTTAACTTTGGCGTATAATTTTGATAAAATAATTTTTGTGCATTTATTATTTTTATGTAAAATTTTAAGTTAATTTCATTTTAAGTTATAATTGTACAAAAAATATATAATCATCTCAAAAAATGAATGGTGCAAATATAAAATATTAGATGTTGCTAAAACTGAAAAGTGAAGATTGGAAATACATTAATTAAAAATACATTAAATTAAATACATAAAAATTGAAACTACGGTAAATAACATAATAACTTAGTAGGGAGGTATGTCATTTCCAGACACACCAAAATCATTATAGTTCCGTTAATATATATAATCTATAATATTTGCTTTCAAATTATATTATTTAGAAATTTATTATATAAAATAATTTTATATTAAATTGTATGTGATGAATATGTTAAAAAGAAAAAAAGATAGATTTTATTTAATAAAATTTAAATAAAAGATAATAATATAATATTAAAGAAAGAGAAGAATATAAAATAAAATATTCTTTTTTGGCGTAAAAAATGGCGTAATGGTTGGAGTAACTTTACTCCATTTTGGAGTTTACTGCACTTTGGAGGAGAAATGGAGGCAACGGTTGGAGATGGCCTTAATGGAGGTCTGAATCTTAATCATTCATATCTCAGTTATTAAGTGTGTTTGTTTTTAAGTCTGAATCATAATTATTCAAATCTTAATCATTAAGTATGTTTTTTTTTACTTCACAACCACTTAGTGGGTCTAAATAGGTCAGTATGATTAAGATTCATGACAAACACTTAATTTCATTAAGATGCTATCATCCATATCCACTATTAATTGTCTCCACCGCCTACCATTATCAACTACCACCATACTTAACCACCACCACCATCCTCAATCATAGCCACCACCATAATCAACTACCACCACTCACCATCCGCACCACTCCCACCATCATTCTCAAACACAAACAACAGTCATCCACCTCAACTACCACAACTAACCACCCAATCACCATCAACAACCATAAACGGCATTGTACATCGTTATTAACGACTACCACCACCCACCACCTCCTTCCTCAATCACAACTACCACCACCCCCGCCATTATTAACTATCACCACTCACCACCACCATCCTCAATCATAATCGCCACCACTACTAATCACTACTAGCTACTACCCTGAACCACAATCATCAACCAAACCTACCACCAACCGCCGCTTCTAGTCGTCATTCACAAGCATCACCATTAGCCATCACCACTAGCAACTACCATATTTTAAAAAATATATATTTTATTGATAAAATATTAGATTAATTAATATTCCATTAGAAGTTTAATTTATTAATTTCCAAATAAAGATAATTTTATACATTCATATGTTAAAAATCAAACAATCTTAATCATTTAGTATTCAAATCTTAATACAAATCTTGATATTCAGATGTGTATTCAGATTCAAACGTCTTAATCTTAAAAAAAAAAAAAAAATGAGGCACGAGCGACCTTTAACATTCAGTTGCTCTAAAGTTAACGTGACGGATTCGTGTAAGGAAGCAATTTTCTTAAAAATGATTTTTGAACTCAAGAAAAAAAAAAAAAAACTGGAGAGAAAATATTTTAAAATTAATTTGGGTATCTTCCGGTGAGGGTTCCGAATTTGAGCAAAAATAATATTCTAAAATATATTGTGAAAGTTGAGGCATTTTCTTATTATAAAAATTAATTTGATTATTTTGCTACAATTTGAGTATAAGTTCGATGATCTTTTACAAAATTAACCCTCTCACATATCGTTATTCAACTTTCAACTTATTGCAACTAAAAGTTACTAAATTATTTTTTTTCGCAATTGACAAAACACTCAACTTTATTAAATATCATGAAAATCACTAAGCTAGTTAGTGGTTAAAAGGTGGATGGATGAAATCGTGGCCACTTTCTCAATAATGGATACGAGGATATATTATGATCGATTTTTAGTCTTTATAACCACTAAAACACATAAAAAGTCATATATTTTAATATTGATCACGCCCAACTATGCCTTATAAAAAGGACTAAGCGGTTATTACAAATATAATTCGGTTTACAAGTCCGGAATCGAATCCCGCAGGGAATTAACCTACTAATCACAACTGCTAGTTCCGCAAGTAATACACACTAAATAGGCATAGTCAATTGAGGGCCCTTCAATAAATCACAAAAATCAAGTAGTTGAACAAGTAGAGAAAATCCAATGGTAAACTTATATTAAACGCAACAAAAATTCATCCTCCAAGAGGTTCCATCAAACCCTAGAATAAAAGAGTTTAGCTACTCATAAATGTTTGCATAACTACAATATAAGAATTCATCACCAATAATAGAAAAAGGAAAAAGAAAGATAAAAACTCGTTTTCGAATCTTCTGCCTTGTTCCTTGCTTGTTCTTGCCTTCAAAGATGTTGTCTAACCCTTAAAAAGTCGTTCTTTATGTATTTATATCACTTGGCGTTGATGAGGGACGGAAATTTTCAATCCAGCTTCGGATGGGAGAAGCTGGAATCCACATCTGCATTCGCACGTCGTGCGCCCATGGACACGGATTCAGCTTTTGAAATTCTTCCATATCGCGAAGCGATCCGTGCCTTTGCTTCACTTTGCTGTTTTGTGCCTTCACTTTTCTCTTTTTTCGCGTCCGTTTTTGTGCCACACACGAGAATACGAGCTCCCAATCCTTCCATTTTTCTCCTTCTTGCAATAATTTTATATCTTTTGCTCCATTATAATTGAAGCTCACTCCTACAAATAAGAAATACGTAATGAGTATAATTCACTTCAAATATCATGTACGCAACTCACACGACAAATGAGATAAAAATACACTCAAAATCATGCACTTTTGGCCATTTATCACCACCCCGCACTTAGACTTTTGCTTGTCCTCGAGCGAATAAAGTTAAGCACATTCGCAAGAAACAAATTTCCAAACCTCCTCAAGCCTCACGCCAATGAAAATGGTTTATACCAACGCTTAGAACCTAGCATAAGCACTATTCATACTTTTCCTCAAGCTTTACGTTATGCCAAAACTAATTAAAATAATTGCGTGACACTCTCTAATATCCCAACCTCAAAATTTAACTCCAATACATCCCAAACTAAGACTCGCTTCTTGTGCCAACTCAAAAATCAAGGGCTTTACCAATCTTTTGCAAATCACGTGCCTTCACCAATAAACCAAAGAGAGAAAGTAGTCCACACACTCAAATATAATTTTAACTATATTTTAAGGAATCTCCAATCGAAAGAATTCGCTCACTCTCATAAAAATAACTCATATGCCACCCAAGTTCGTACCATAGGCTTGCCCGTAGAGCAAGACTTGACTAATTTAAGTTCGCACAGACTCGGATCAAGTAGGACTACATAGGTTGTAATGTAGGCTAAGGGATGGGTAGGATATATTTGAAAAAAAATAGTGACTATCCCTCCTAAGCACTTTAATACAATACACTTCACTTTCAAACACATTCTCATCACGACCAAGTCAATGTCATGCCATGAAACAATACACGATTAAGTATATCATTGATAACTGTGATTTTAACACGTTTTATGCCCATACTTGCCTATGCTTTATGTATGATTTGCCATAAAATAAACCCAAAATGCTTATAAGTTGCGCTTGATTGCAGGTTTGAGCAACAAGATGACAAAAGTCAAAAATCGGCTCGAAACGGAGTGAAACCTGCTCAAATGTCAAAGATCATGAAAGCAAGGATATTCAGAACTTGGTGCGGACCGCACCATCTTGTCATGCGGCCGCACCATAGGAGTTCAGAGAGTTGGCATTCTCAGTTGCAAGCGGCGCGGCCGCACTACAAGCTCACGCGGTCCGCGCCCAGCCAATGCGGCCGCACTACAAGCTCACGCGGTCCGCACCACAAAAGTCCAGAGACCATCACAAGCCACTCATGCGGCCGCACTACAAGTTCACGCGGTCCGCGCCAGTCATCATGCGGCCGCACTCCATCATTGTGCGGTCCGCGTCAACATCTTCAGAAGGCAAATCTCAGAAGTCAAGCAACCCAGTGCGGCCGCGTGCCAACTTCGTGCGGACCGCACGGACCCCGCAGGGGTATTTTTGTCCGGTTTTTCTTAACCTAGTATAAATAGAATATTTGCCATTTTTAGGTAACGAATCAGATACCAGAGAGCAGCTGCACTCGTGAGACAAAAGTTTTAGCCTATTTTGGGCATTTTCATCTTGTTTTAACGTGGATTCTTGTAGATTAACATTCTAGTTAATTAATATGTTCATTTTATCTATTTCTTCTTCAATTTCTGTTGTTATTATGGCTAGCTAAACCCATTAGCTAGGGTTGTGGCTCAACCCTAGTGTGGGTAATTAATGGGTGTGATTGTTTAGTGCTTGAATGATGTTGGGTGTTTGATATTTGGGTTAATTTTATGTTTTAACTAGGATTTGGTGGTTGCAAACACTAAGTCTAGCTTAGTGGGTCTTGACTCTTCTTGAGAAAGAGTGTCTATGACTTCAAAATTAACCCAACAAGGAATTGGGATGGACCCATGAGAATGGTAGTCCCAATTAACGGGTAAAACCTCGAGAGAGTAATTACCCAACTTGAACCATAAGTTGCTTGGTTTGTTAGCCTACCCAATTGGTCTCGAGAGAGTCAATTAGGCATAATCACTCTTTTACCGAGAGGTGTGAGAGTGAGTGCAATCGTGCAACGGTTATAGCATAAGCCCCATAATCATCATTCTTGTGTTAGGAATCTCTACCCGTTAGTTGACCACCTAGGTAAATGCCACGACCCTAGTGCCTTTCTCTATCTTGCATACAACCTAGAATTAATATCTTAGCATAATTTAGTTATAATTAGTAGTTATTAAATTGTAGTTGATAATCATAAAAAAAAATCCAAAAATGATAGAAGATCAATTAGAAGCAAACACACATTTCTAGGCTAAACAAATATCCAACTCCCTTTCTAGCTCCCTGTGGAAATTGACCCCGATACCACTATTGGGTAAAAGTATTAGCGCCCACTCTTCCTAAGGTTGAGTCCGCTGCGACCTAATCACTTTTTGGCGTCGTTGTCGGGGAGCTTACGGTGTTGACTATTTGTATAGCTAGTTTTGTGTTTTGCTTCTCTTTCCTTCTTTTTACTAATTTTATTTGTGTTGATCCATCAGGTACACATGGCTCTAAACGGAAATGACCCTCTTGGCAATGCCTTGGCGGGGGAGGAGGTTGAAGATGTTGAGCAAGATGAGCTTCCGGTACCTCAAGTACCACGGAGAGGTCGAAATGCCAATGCTAATGTACATGACAACAATCCTATTCCAGACCCTCCTCCGCCACCACCAAGAGCGGTCCCAAGAGTTCTTCCTAATCAAGGGTACGCAAGTGCCATCGTTCCTCCCCGAATCCGGGCGGGGAACTTTCTAATCACAAATGTCATGTTGACCTTGCTCGAGCAAAGGGGATATTTTACGGGCGCCTCCGACCAAAATGCATACAAGCACTTGAAAGGGTTCATAGATACTTGCTTGGGCAGCAAACAAGCACACGTGTCAGAGGATGCGTTGAGATTGAGGCTTTTCCCGTTTTCTCTTTGGGGCAAAGCGTTAGACTGGTTAGAAAGGTTACCAAATCATTCTATCACCACATGGGATGAATTGGCGGACATATTTATTGCCAAGTTCTTTTCTCCAAGTCATATGGCGGCTCTTCGGGATGAGATTCTAGCCTTTAAGCAAATACCAACGGAATGTCCTAACAACGACATGACTGAGGCGATGATCCAACAGACTTTCTATAGGGGCATCAACACCACAAATCAATGCATTGTGAACCAATTGGCCGGTGGGAACTTTATGAAACTTTCTTACCAAGAGGCATGTGATGTACTTGATTAAATGGCGGACACCTCTTCGGCATGGCAAAGCCGAGCGAATGTACCCCAAGGTGACCCCACGGTCATCCATTTGCACAAGGAGTTGAGTGATCATGGCCAAGCTATTGCCGAACTTACAACAACAATGAATCAGTTGGCGAAGGCGCAATTGCAACAAGTACAAAACCCGCGCCAAGTCAATGCAATGGAGAATGTTTCTATGCTAAAAAGGAGGCAAAGAGGGCAACAACAACCTCAAGGTAGCGGTGACCAATTTGACAACAACAACGATGGTGGTGGTTATTCGAATGAGTGTTTTGATGATCAAAGTGAGGAATGCCAATATGTCAATAACTACCAAGGAAATAGAGGAAGTCAAGGGAATCAACAATGGCGCCCCCAAGGCAATTGGGGCAATCAACAAGGAGGCGGCAATTGGAATAACAATAATCAACAACAGGGTGGCAACAATTGGAACAATAGCAATCAGAACAACAATTGGGGTAATCAAGGTAATAACCAAGGCAATTGGAATGGGAACAACAACAATAGCAATCAAGGAAGGTGGAATAATGGTGGTAGGGGGCAAAGCTTTCAAAGGCCCCCCATGTTCCAACAACCAAACAATCCACCCCCCTTTCAGTCACAAGGGCCTAGTTCTAAGTGAT